>NC_041386.1:610529032-610540553 GCF_002162155.2 Triticum dicoccoides
CCCCCTGAGGCTCCACCGACCTCAACTCCAACTCCATATATTCCGTTTCGCAGAGAAAAAAATCAGAGAGAAAGTTTCATCGCGTTTTACGATACGGAGCCGCCGCCAAGCCCTAATCTCTCTCGGGAGGGCTGATCTGGAGTCTGTTCGGGGCTTCGGAGAGGGGGATTCGTCGCCGCCATCATCATCAACCATCCTCCATCACCAATTTCATGATGCTCACTGATACGTCTCCAACGTATCTATAATTTTTTATTGTTCCATGCTATTATATTACCCCTTTTGGATGTTTATGGGCTTTATTCTACACATTTATATCATTTTTGGGACAAACCTACTAACCGGAGGCCCAGCCCGTATTGTTGTTTTTTTTGCCTATTTCAGTATTTCCAAGAAAAGGAATATCAAACGGAGTCCAAACGGAATGAAACCTTCGGGAGTGTGATTTTTGGAATGAACGTGATCCAGAGACTTGGAGTGCAAGTCAAGAAGCAGCTGAGGCGGCCACAAGATAGGAGGGCGTGCCCACCCCTCTGGGTGCGCCCCCTGTCTTGTGGGCCCCTCAGGCGGCCACCGACGTACTTCTTCCTCCTATATATGCCTACGTACCCCAAAAACATCCAGGGAGCCAACGAAACACATTTTCCACCACCATAAACCTTCTGTATCCGCGAGATCCCATCTTGGAGCCTTCGTCGGTGCTTTGCCGGAGGGGGAATCGACGGGGCTTCTACATCAACACCATAGCCCCTCCGATGAGTTGTGAGTAGTTTACCATAGACCTTCGGGTCCATAGTTATTAGCTAGATGGCTTCTTCTCTCTTTTTGGATCTCAATACAATGTTCTCCCCCTCTCTTGTGGAGATCTATTTGATGTAAACTCTTTTTGCGGTGTGTTTGTCCTTATGGCTTTGCCTAAGAGTACTGACCACCTTCTTAGAAGGTTGGAAAAGATTGAATCAAATATTAGAAGCTTTATGAATTTGCAATTTGAGCATAATAATTTCTTCAGAAAAGAGCTTCAGGAACAAAAAGGTTTTTTGGGGTTTATGAACAAAGATCTTGATGATATGTCTAAGGAATTCTATGGTGTGAACTCTCAAATTACCCGGCTTGAAAATGCTATAGCCAAAATTTCTAATAAGCAAGCTACCTTAGTCAATAAGATGGCTGCCAAACCAGAAAAGTTAAAAGAAAATAATGATGAAGATCTTAAAGTTATTGATGTGTCTCCTATTAGATCTTTGTTTTGCAATATGAATCTTAATAATTATGGGGCTGAAGATGAGTCAACTTTAGTTAGAAGGCCTCCCAAGAATTCGGAGTTTTTAGATCTTGATGCTAAATTTGGTAAAAGTGGGGTTGGAGAGGTCATGACTTTAAATAGTATTGAACCCACTATCTCGGATTTCAAGGAATTTTATTATGATAATTGTTATTTATAAGGTTGTATTTCCTTGTTGCAATCCGTTGTTAGTTCTCCTCATTCTTATAGTCAAAATAAAGCTTTTACCAAACATATCGTTGATGCCTTGATGCAATCTTATGATGAAAAACTTAATTTGGAAGTTTCTATACCTGGAAAACTTAATGATGAGTGGGAACCTACTATAAAGATTAGAATTAAAGATCATGAGTGTTTTGCTTTGTGTGATTTGGGTGCTAGTGTTTCCACGATTCCGAAAACTTTATGTGATATTCTAGGTTTCCATGATCTTGATGATTGCTCTTTAAATTTGCACCTTGCGGATTCCACCATTAAAAAGCCAATGGGAAGGATCAATGATGTTCTCATTGTTGCAAATATAAATTTGGTGCCCGTAGATTTTATCGTTCTTGATATAGATTGCAATCTTTCTTGCCCTATTATTCTTGGTAGACCTTTCCTTAGAACGATTGGCGCGATTATTGATATGAAGGAGGGGAATATTAGATTCCAATTTCCATTAAGGAAAGGCATGGAGCACTTTCCAAGAAAGAAAGTCAAATTACCTTATGAATCTATCATGCGAGCTACTTATGAATTGAGTGCCAAAGATGGCACTACTTAGATCTATCTTCGCTTTTATGCCTAGCTAGGGGAGTTAAACGATAGCGCTAGTTGGGAGGCAACCCAATTTTATTTGTGGTTTTTGTTTTTGTTCCTGTTTAGTAATAAATTTTGCATCTACCTTCTGCTTAGATGTGTTTTTATCTTTTAATTAGTGTTTGTGCCAAGTAGAACCTATAGGATAACCTATGATGATAGTTGATTTGATTCTTCTGAAAAACAGAAACTTTGCGCGCACGAATTTAGTTTTTTAAATCACAGAAACGTGATTTTGCATTGATTCTTTTTGCTGCTGATCAATAGACAAATTGTCCAGGACTTCCTATTTGGTAGTATTTTTAGAGTTCCAGAAGTTTGTGTTAGTTACATATTGCTATAGACTGTTCTGTTTTTGACAGATTCTATTTTTCGTGTGTTGTTTGCTTATTTTGATGCATCTATGGCTAGTAAAATAGTTTATAAACCATAGATAAGTTGGAATACAGTAGGTTTAACACCAAAATAAATAAAGAATGAGTTCATTACAGTACCTTATGTGGTGGTTTTGTTTTCTTTCACTAACGGAGCTTATAAGATTTCCTGTTGAGTTTTGTGTTGTGAAGTTTTCAAGTTTTGGGTAAAGCTTTGATGGACTATGGAATAATGAGTGGCAAGAGCCTAAGCTTGGGGATGCACATGGCACCCCGAGATATTCAATAATAGCCAAAAGCCTAAGCTTGGGGATGCCCCGGGAAGGCATCCCCTCTTTCGTCTTCGTTCATTGGTAACTTTACTTGGAGCTATATTTTTATTCGCCACATGATATGTGTTTTGCTTGGAGCGTCGTGTATTATATTAGTCTTTGCTTTTTAGTTTACCACAATCATCCTTGCTGTACACACCTTTTGGGAGAAGCCCACTTGATTAGAATTTGCTAGAATACTCTATGTGCTTCACTTATATCTTTTGAGCTTGATAGTTTTTGCTCTAGTGCTTCACTTATATCTTTTAGAGCATGGCGGTGGCTTAATTTTGGAGAAATTGCTAGTCTCTCATGCTTCACTTATATTATTTTGAGAGTCTTTTAGAACAGCATGGTATTTGCTATGGTTACAAATTTGGTCCTAGAATGATGAGCATCCAGGTTGGGTATAATAAAAACTATCATAGAAAGTGAATTGGATGCTATGATCAATTTGATGCTTGAGATATAAAGGTAGTAATGTTAGGGTCATTCTAGTGGGTAATTATGAAATTGAGAAATACTTGTGTTGAAGTTGGCAAGTCCCGTAGCATGCACGTATGGTAAAAGTTGTGTGACAAATTTGTTGCATGAGGTGCTCTTTTGATTGTCTTCCTTATGAGTGGCAGTCGGGGACGAGCGATGGTCTTTTCCTACCAATCTATCCCTCTAGGAGCATGCGTAGTAGTACTTTGCTTCGAGGGCTAAGTAGACTTTTGCAATAAGTATATGAGTTCTTTATGACTAATGTGAGTCCATGGATATACGCACACTCATCCTTCCACTTTGCTAGCCTCTATTGTACCATGCAACCTTCGCCGGTATCATGAACCCATTATTTACCTTCCTCAAAACAGCCACCATACCTACCTATTATGGCATTTTCCATAGCCATTCCGAGATATATTGCCATGCAACTTTCCACCATTCCGTTTATTATGACACACTTCATCATTGTCATATTGTTCTTTGCATGATCATGTAGTTGACATCGTATTTGTGGCAAGGCCACCTTCATAATTTTCATACATGTCGCTCTTGATTCATTGCATATCCCGGTACACCGCTGGAGGCATTCATATAGAGTCATATCTTGTTCTAGCTTTGAGTTGTAATTCTTGAGTTGTAAATCAATAAAAGTGTGATGATCTTCATTATTAGAGCATTGTCTCAGTGAGGAAAGGATGATGAAGGCAATGATTCCCCCACAAGTCGGGATGAGACTTCGGACTTTACAAAAAGAAAAAGAAAAAGAAAAAAAGAGAAAAAAAAGAAAAAAGGAAAGGCCAAAAAGAAAAAAAGAGGCCAAAGAAAAAAATGAGAGAAAAAGAGAGAAGGGACAATGCTACTATCTCTTTTTCCACACTTGTGCTTCAAAGTAGCACCATGATCTTCATGATAGAGAGTCTCCTATGTTGTCACTTTCATATACTAAGTGGGAATTTTTCATTATAGAACTTGGCTTGTATATTCCAATGATGGGCTTCCTCAAAATGCCCTAGGTCTTCGTGAGCAAGCGAGTTGGATGCACTCCCACTTAGTTTCTTTTGTTGAGCTTTCATATATTTATAGCTCTAGTGCATCCGTTGCATGGCAATCCCTACTCACTCACATTGATATCTATTGATGGGTATCTCCATAGCCCGTTGATACGCCTAGTTGATGTGAGACTATCTTCTCCCACTTTTTGTCCTCACAACCACCACCATTTACCACCATAGTGCTATGTCCATGGCTTGCGCTCATGTATTGCGTAAGAGTTGAAAAAGCTGAAGCGCGTTAAAAAGTATGAACCAATTTCTCGGCTCGTCATCGGGGTTGTTCATGATGGGAGTATTTTGTGTAATGAAAATGAAGCATGGCCTAACTATATGATTTTGTAGGGATAAGCTTTCTTTGGCTATGCTATTTTGATAGGACATGATTATTTGTTAGTATGCTTTGAAGCATTATTATTTTTATGTTTTATAAGCTTTTGTCTTGAATCATTTGGATCTGAACATTCATGCCACAATAAATAAAATTACATTGAGAATTATGCTAGGTAGCATTCCACATCAAAAATTCTGCTTTTATCATTTACCTACTAGAGGACGAGCAGGAATTAAGCTTGGGGATGCTTGATACGTCTCCAACATATCTATAATTTTTTATTGTTCCATGCTATTATATTACCCCTTTTGGATGTTTATGGGCTTTATTCTACACAATTATATCATTTTTGCGACTAACCTACTAACCGGAGGCCTAGCCCGTATTGCTGTTTTTTTTGGCTATTTCAGTATTTCGAAGAAAAGGAATATCAAACGGAGTCCAAACGGAATGAAACCTTCGGGGGCGTGATTTTTGGAACGAACGTGATCCAGAGAACTTGGAGTGCAAGTCAAGAAGCAGCCGAGGCAGCCACGAGATAGGAGGGCGCGCCCACCCCCTCTATGCGTGCCCCCTATCTTGTGGGCCCCTCGGGCGGCCACCGACATACTTCTTCCTCCTATATATGCCTACGTACCCCGAAAATATCCAGGGAGCCAACAAAACACAATTTCCACCACCATAACCTTCTGTATCCGCGAGATCCCATCTTGGAGCCTTCGTCGGTGCTCCGCCAGAGGGGGAATCGACCATGGAGGGCTTCTGCATCAACACCATAGCCCCTCCGATGAGTTGTGAGTAGTTTACCATAGACCTTCGGGTCCATAGTTATTAGCTAGATGGCTTCTTCTCTCTTTTTGGATCTCAATACAATGTTCTCCCCCTCTCTTGTGGAGATCTATTCGATGTAAACTCTTTGCGGTGTGTTTGTCGAGATCCGATGAATTGTGGGTTTATGATCAAGTTTATCTATGAGAAATATTTGAATCTCCTCTGAATTCTTTTATGTATGATTGAGTTATCTTTGCAAGTCTCTGTGAATTATCAGTTTGGTTTGGCCTACTAGATTGATCTTTCTTGCCATGGGAGAAGTGCTTAGCTTTGGGTTCAATCTTGCGGTGTCCTTTCCCTGTGACAGCAGGGGCAGCAAGGCACGTATTGTATTGTTGCCATCGAGGATAAAAAGATGGGGTTTATATCATATTGCTTGAGTTTATCCCTCTACACACTAGTAGAAAAAGGACCTAATATGAGACACATTAGTGCCGGTTCGATTTTGAGCCGGCACTAATGTGTCCATTAGTGCCGGTTCCAACGGCTAGCCGGTCGTTCTCATTAGTACCGGTTCGTGGCAAACCTTTAGTACCGATTCGTGCCACGAACTGGTACTAAATAGGGTGGTGGCAGGGTGGTGGCAGTCTGGGGCCCGTCCAGCACCTTTAGTACCGGTTCGTGGAACGAAACGGTACTAAAGGTCGACCTACATAAACCCTTCGTCCACCTGAGCTCGCTCTGTTCTTCCCCTTTCCCCTCTCCTCCTCTGTTCTTCCCCTCTTCCTCTCAAGCACATCACACATTTTGCCCAAAATTTATCAAGATTTGAAGGCCCCCATCCATTCAAATGATCACAAAGGTTAGCAACTTTGTCCTTTCAACTCTCATTGCTAGATTAGCTCTTGCAATGCTTTGTATAGCTATTAATTTGGGAGGAATTATATTTGCTAGTATTTGATTTATATGCAATTTGAGGTCAAAAATAACACTTAGTTTGCATATGTAGGTGTGGTTTACTTAGTGCCTTCTAAATCTCCGTCGTAACCACCGTCGATCGCCCGCACCGTCCCGTCGCCGGCACCACCTTGTGGTGAGGCTCTTGTTCATGAATGTTTTACATTACCAAATTGATGTTTGTGTGATTTGGATATATAGTTAATCGTATAATTATCTTACCCGTACGTTGTTTGTTATACATAGTGCCATGGTTTTGATATCCGCCCCCGTCGGCCCTCATCCTTGTTATGATTCGGATGTGGTATATTCTCTTTTAAAACTAGTTGTTGCTCGTGTTTATGACAAATTATGCCCATCAAGTTGACATAGATATTTTTATCTAGGAGGTATGTGAACCGGAAATTCCAACCGACCCTATTGTCGAGAGGTTAAATTTAGTTGAAAGAGAAAACGAGTATTTGAAAGAAAAATTGAAAAGAATTGAGGGGGAGAAGATGGAATTGGAGTTGCATGTTGCCGATGTCGTCGATGATCACAAGATCAAGATGGAGAAAATGAGGTTGAAGATTAGAAAGATTAGAAAATATGCCATTGATAGTGTGGCTTGGTATCATTATGCTGTTGGATCAATTGTTACCTTAGTTGTGATCTTCATCGCATTTTTTGTTGCATTTAAATTCTTTAGCTAGAGAGTTATTTGTATGTTGCATTTAATTAAGTGTTGTATATGAACTTTATGTATGAACTTGTATTAATTTAGTCTATTCGGTGTTGTGTAATGAAGATGAGCCGACAATGGATGTATGATGACCGATGCTCTCCCGAGTTCATTAATGGCATGCATACTTTTCTGCTTGCCGCTGAGGCAAACAAGCTGGCTGTAAGAATGGTCATAGTTACTCTACGTCAAGAACCATTCACGTCCACCTATTTGAGTCCGGTTTCATACCCCACTATAATATTTGGACCAAGCACGGAGAAATAGGGGTTATGATAGAAGACAATGAAGAAGAAGAGGACGACGACGGCTATCCTGGCCATGGGTTCCCTGAATAAGATGATACAACAATGGGGGAAGAAGAGCCCGCTGATGATCTAGGTCGGGCCATTGCCGATGCAAAGAGAAACTGCACAAGTGATCTGGAGAGGACGAAGTTGCAGCACATGTTAGAGGATCACAAGAAATTGTTGTACCCGAATTGCGAAGCTGACAAAAAAAAGTTGGGCACCACACTTGAATTGCTGCAATGGAAGCCAGAGAATGGTGTATCTGATAAGGGATTTGGGAAGTTGCTGGTAATGATAAAGAATATGCTTCCAAAGGACAACGAATTGCCCGAGAGTACGTATGAAGCAAAGAAGGTTGTCTGCCCTCTAGGGTTAGAGGTGCAAAAGATACATGCATGCCCTAATGACTGCATCCTCTACCGCAGTGAGTACGAGGATTTGAACGCTTGCCCGGTATGCGGTGCATTGCATTATAAGATCAGTCGCAATGACCCTGGTGATGTCGAGGGCGAGCGCCCCAGGTAGAAGATTCCTGCCAAGGTGATGTGGTATGCTCCTATAATACCACGGTTGAAACGTTTGTTCCAAAACAAAGAGCATGCGAAGGCGATGCAGTGGCATGCAGAAGACCGTAAGAAAGACGGAAAGTTGAGAGTACCCGCTGACGGTTCGCAGTGGAGAAAAATCGAGAGAAAGTACTGGGAGGAGTTTGCAGGTGAACCAAGGAACGTATGGTTTGGTCTAAGCGCAGATGGCATTAATCCTTTTGGGGAGCAGAGCAGCAACCATAGCACGTGGCCTGTGACTCTATGTTTGTATAACCTTCCTCCTTGGTTGTGCATGAAGCGGAAGTTCATTATGATGCCAATGCTCATCCAAGGCCCTAAGCAACCCGGCAATGACATTGATGTGTACCTAAGGCCATTAGTTGAAGAACTATTACAGCTGTGGAATGGAACAGGTGTACGTGCATGGGATGAGCACGGACAAGAAGAATTTGACCTAAAGGCGTTGTTGTTCGTGACCATCAATGATTAGCCTGCTCTCAGTAACCTTTCAGGACAGACAAACAAGGGATACCGCGGATGCACGCACTGTTTGGATGATACCGACAGTATATATTTGGATAGTTGTAGGAAGAATGTGTACCTGGGACATCGTCGATTTCTTCCGACAAGGCATCCCGTAAGAAAGAAAGGCAAGCATTTCAAAGGTGAGGCGGATCACCGGACGAAGCCTCGCCACCGTACTGGTGCTGATGTACATGATATGGTCAAGGATTTGGAGGTAATCTTTGGAAAGGGTCCTAGTGGAAAACCTGTTCCGAAGGACGCTGACGGACGTGCACCCATGTGGAAGAAGAGGTCCGCTCCGCAATCAACGTGATGCACGTGACGAAGAATCTTTGCGTGACCCTGCTTGGCTTTTTGTGCGTGTATGGGAAGACAAAAGATACACCAGAGGTACGGGAGGACCGGCAACGTATGCACGGAAAAGACAGCATACATCAGGGTCAGGCCAGCTACGCTCTTACCAAAGAAGAGAAGGAAATCTTCTTCGAATGCCTGCTCAGCATGAAGGTACCGTCTGGCTTCTCGTCGAATATAAAGGGAATAATAAATATGGCAGAGAAAAAGTTCCAGAACCTAAAGTCTCATGACTGCCACGTGATTATGACGCAACTCCTTCCGGTTGCATTGAGGGGGCTTCTACCGGAAAACGTTCGATTAGCCATTGTGAAGCTATGTGCATTCCTCAATGCAATCTCTCAGAAGGTAATCGATCCAGAAATCATACCAAGGTTACAGAATGATTTGGTGCAATGTCTTGTCAGTTTCGAGTTGGTGTTCCCACCATCCTTCTTCAACATCATGACGCACGTCCTAGTTCACCTTTTTGAAGAGATTAACGTTTTGGGTCCTGTATTTCTACACAATATGTTCCCCTTTGAAAGGTTCATGGGAGTCTTGAAGAAATATGTTCATAACCGTGCTAGGCCAGAAGGAAGCATCTCGAAGGGCCATGAAAATGAGGAGGTCATTGAGTTTTGTATTGACTTCATTCCTGACCTTAAGCCGATTGGTGTTCCTGAATCGCGGCATAAGGGCAGACTGGAAGGAAAAGGCACGCTAGGAGGGCATCAAATAATATGTATGGACGGGCATTCTCTCACTAAAGCACACTACACAGTTCTACAGAATTCCGCCTTGGTGGCTCCATATATGGAGGAACACAAGAATTTTCTACAGTTCAAACACCCGGAGAAGTCTGACAACTGGATTACACACGAACAAACGAGGACTTTCGCCGGTTGGTTGCAGAAATGTGCCCTGAATGATGGCGATATTCAAAATGACATGTACTCGCTGTCCCAGTTATCATCTTCGAATATAATGACTTTCAAAGGGTACCAGATAAATGGGAATACATTTTACATGATCGCCCAAGATAAGAAGAGCACCAACCAAAACAGTGGTGTCCGCTTTGATGCAACAACCAACACGGGAAAGGAAACATATTATGGTTACATAGAGGACATATGGGAACTTAACTATGGATCAGGTGATTTGAAGGTCCCTTTGTTTCGGTGCAAATGGGTCAATATGACACGAGGCGGGGTAACGGAAGACCCGCAGTACAGAATGACAATAGTGGATCTCAACAATCTTGCGTATGCAGACGAACCATTCGTCCTAGCCAATGATGTGGCACAGGTTTTTTATGTGAAAGACATGTCTACCAGGCCGAGAAAAAGAAAAGATAAGGAAGCAAATGGATCATACGACGAGCCAAAGCGCCACATAGTTCTTTCAGGAAAAAGAAACATCCTGGGAGTGGATGACAAGACAGACATGTCAGAAGATTATGAAAAGTTTGATGAAATTGCTCCATTCACAGTGAATATTGACCCGAGCATCCAGTTAAATGATGAAGATTTTCCATGGCTACGGCGCAAAGGGACAGACGCGAAGAAAAAGTTTCACACCCAAAGATCTGGGATGTGATTGGCTTCACTATCATCACTTTCTTCTGTGTTTCACACCCAGGAGGGAATGTCTGTAATAGTTAGGGTAGTTATGTGTTTTGTCATTTGAAACGCGAAGAAATTTTTATGTGCAAACAAATTCTTTTCATGCATTTACTGATTTTTTCCAGCTAAATGACCCTGAAATTGAAAAGCATTTCAAATGAACTCAGAAAAGGTTGAAAGTTGGCATGGTATCATAATTTCATACAAATAGCATGTGCGAAAAAGTAGAGAGGGTTACGGCAAAAACTGGATACACTTCGTGAACAAAATGGACAATCTCTTTCGAAGTATCAGGGTTTCCGACGAAAAGTGAACCGTTACAAAGGCATTTCATTTTTTAAATAACCTAAGAATTACCAAATTGAATATAATGATAAAACACACTAATATTAAACATAAGAAAGAAGAATCACTGGAAAAACTTTTTTCAAAGTTAAGTTATTCACAAACTAGTGATTCATACAAATTTCAAATAATTCAAAATTTAAACTATTCAAATTTGAAAACTACCGGCACTAACAGAAAGTTTGTAATTTTTTGTACCTAAAGCAAAAATATTCACAAAGAAACTCTAAATACAGGAAAAAACAACTCAAAAATAAATAAAACAAAAATAAATAAAGCAAAAAAGTTAAGAAATTAAAAAAGCCCGCCTACTGGGCCAAAGCGGCCTGCATACGACTAGGAACACAACCTTTAGTTGGGCCAGGATGCAGGCCCGCAAAGGACCCGTAGGCCCACTGGGTAGAAGAGGACAGGTATGCCCAGTAGGCCTGCTTGGGATAGGAGCTCGAGAGAGCTACCGCACTGGGGCTTATAAACCAGTGCGGTAGCCCCTCGGCTAGCGAGATGGGACTAAACTTGCGCACCGCCTACAGCCAGCGCCCCCCCTATAGTACCGGGTCGTGGCTCCAACCGGTACTAAAGACCCCCCCCCCCTTTAGTACCGGTTGGAGCCTACCCGGTACTAAAGGGGGGGTGCTTCCCACCGCTTGGCCTGGCCAAAACAGACCTTTAGTACCGGTTGGAGCCACCAACCGGTACTAAAGGTCCATCATATATATACAACACTTGAAAAAATTCAGTTTCCCTCTGTTTTCTCCCTTCG
>NC_041386.1:610541080-610563854 GCF_002162155.2 Triticum dicoccoides
CGCCCCGGCCGCCCCGTCGTCGCCGCTCCGTCCCATCCCGTCGCCCCGGCCACCCCGCCCCGTCGTCGCTGCCCCGTCCCGTCACCCCGTCGTCGCCTCGGCAGTGAGCTCGCCCCGGCCGCCATGTCCACACACACACACACACTACACACACACACACACACACACACACACACACACACACTACACACACACACATATTAGTTTGTTTGTTATAATTTTTTCTGTTTTTTAGTTATAGAAATGTTAGAAATTATTCTGTTTTTTAGTTATATAAATATTATAAATGTTAGTTATATAGAATTGTTATAAATGTTTTCTGTTTTTTAGTTATAGAAATATTTATAGAAATGTTAGCAATTTTTCTGTTTTTTAGTTATATAAATATTAGAATTGTTATGGAAATGTTAGTTTTATAATCAGGAAATTTTAGAATTAGTTTTAGTTAGATGAATTAGATTAATGTCAAATTGTTAGAATTTGCATATATATATAATTTTAGTTATCACAATCCAATCATTTAAAAAATGTTACTTTTTGCGGGCATATAGTATTTGTTCTCGACGATATGCCCAGCCCGCATCCTCGCCGTCGACCCGTTCGCGACGACGTCCTACTTCAGGGGACCCATGTCCGGGACTGGGCTCCGCCGGGCTGGCACTGGGAGGTGCTACCTGGAGGGGCGCGCCGCTTGGTGAGGAACCCGACCTCGGGTCCCGTCGTCGACCCTGATCTTCTTTGGTGGCGTTCGCGTGGGCCACATTCGGTGCAGAGGCAGCCGGCCCTGCCGGAGGTGGTGCGTCGCCGTGTCAGGGAGGAAGATGAGCACGTCCATCGCTACATGGCTGCTATGGACGACATCAGGTTCTCCACTACTTGGCGGGTTCTTTGGGCAGATGACCGGAGATATCATCCTGTGATGGTTCCTTCTCTTCGGGTGTGCACCGCCCGCGACCCAGGAACCGCGAGTGGCGCCCTAGATTCTTCTGTAGTACTCGATCTTTATTAGGTACCTAGCCAGTGATGTATTCGATATATAATATTCGAGACGATGTATTCGAGATTATATATATTAAGACGATGATGTATTCGAGATTATATATTCGAGATGATGTATTCGAGATTCAGTTTTTCCTTATTGATTAATTGCATCCATGCATTGTAATTTGAATACTAAATTGTTTTATATTTCTTCTGTATTAGTAAAGTAAAAGCTATGGCAGACAATACCGGCAGAGAGAGAGAAGAGGAATTGTTTGACATCATACGCAGCCCTCACAGGCTAGATGATCTGAATGAAGCAGATGACGGCTCCCAATATCTGAACAATACCGGAGAGGGTGATGAAAAGATATTCGATCTCGACGACCGAGCTGATGAAGTCATGAACTATGATTATGATTATGATGACACAGACAATGTTTGTGATGACACAGACAATGCTGATCTTCAAATAACAAAGACTACCGACGAGGTATATTTATATAAGCATGCATCATGGTGATCATCACATGTTTTATTTATTGAAGATATATTAATGAATCGATCTTTCTTCTTTCAGCCCTCCGGATCGAGCAAATCTGCTTCTACAGACAGCAAGACAAAGCGAGGCCCGGGCAGACTGTTGAAGGATGGTGTAAACTACCACATCGAATCCATCAAACTTAGTGGCGAACCCCTCACGCCTAAGAACATTGTGGACAAGTGGACTCGCCAGTGCAGAGTTCTTGTGAAGGACAAACTCCCGATCTCCATTAAAGAATGGAAAGAGTTAAAGACTAAATGTCCAGGTGTTACTTGGGTCAACGACAGAGCCAAAAAAGACCTGGTGAAATCTCTGATGGAACATTTCACCCTACCAGATCATTTCACTGAAGCAGATGTGAAGAAAGTCAAGGTCGCTGCTCTTAAGAAGATGGCAATTGCATTCAACACCCACAAGAAAACTGTATGGGCCAACTACCTCGCTAATGAAAGGAATACTCCAGATTTCAAGGGAACACTGGAGAAGCAAAGAGAGCACTGGGACGATTTCGTGACCTTCAAGGATTCAGAATTATCTAAGGAACGGTCGATGAAAAACAAGGCAAATGCCGCAAGAAAGACGCAGTTCCATAGGCTGGGTCCAGGTGGCTACGCGGTGGGATTGCCTAAGTGGGATAAGTCTGAGCGAGAGATGGAGGATGCAGGGGTCACTCTGGTTACTAGGAACTGGCCCCCCAGGTGCAGAACTTGGTTCTATGCGCATGGGGGAGCGTTGGACCAGAAGAAAGGCGAAGTTTCACGGAAGGCAAGTCTAAAAGGAGCCGAACAAAAGATAATTGACGCAATAGAAGAAGCTCGAAGGGGGGAGTTCACGCCCAACAGAGAGAACGACGAGCTTACGCGCACCCTGGGAAATCCTGAACACCCGGGAAGAACACGAGGCAAGGGCGTTATTCCCTGGTATGAGGGCTTTTCGGACTGGAATGACGACTACAGGTCCCATGCAAGAAAGAAGATGGAGGAGGAGAAGAAGAGGAAGTTGGAGGAGGAGCAGAGGAAGCAGGACGCAGAACACCTTCAAGGCCTAGAAGCAAGGCATGCGGACCTGGCACTCAAATTCCAGCAGCAGTAGCAGCAGATCGACTCACTTAGCCAGGAAAGGGGGTCTCAGCAGCGGCAGCAGCGGCAGTAGCAAGCGGATGATCGTCCAGCATTGGATAGCACCATCCCATTCATGCCGAGAAGTAGCGTTGGTTCTGCCCCGGGCGACACACTGCTGAATACATACCCTGTGGATGACATCATAGAGAACACTAACTGTGAGCTACACTCCAAAATGAAGAACATATCCATGAAGGTGGCGGACAGCATTGCTTTTCCAGTTACCCCCAAAGCAACCTACCATTGCATCCCGATTCCAGAGGGCTATGCTCGTGTCATGGTTGATGAAGTGGTGGACCCATATTCGGGGCTAACGCTTGACATTCCTGGAGGTGAAGACGAGTGCACACTGGGAGAGGCCATACATCATATCATCCTATGGAGAAAGGATTGCATCATCTTTCGTAGTCAACCGACACCGCATCGTCTGCCGACTCCTCCTTGAAGTCCGCCACCGAGTAAGCAGACTCCCGCTCCTCCAAGTCCACGAACGCGTGAGACGACTCCTCCTTGAAGTCCGCCACCTCCTCCAAGTCCCCGAACGCGTGAGCTGACTCCTCCGGCTTCAAGTCCGGCACAGCGTCATGCCACTTCTCCGGTTTCAAGTCCAGCACCGTGTCAGGCCACACCTCCTGCTTCAAGTCCGGCACATTGTCAAGCCACTTCTCCTGGTCCAACTCCATGTCAGCCGTCTCTGCCGTCTCAGCAATCGCAGAAGATACATGCCGCAGGTTTGGTGCATAGCGGTACGAGTCGAGGTAGTTCAGGAAGTACAGGCGGAGACAAGCGATATAAATATGGTCCAAGCCTCGCTCCTCTTCCTCAGAGGCCTTATGACATGACTAAGGAGCAAAACACAGCCATAGTGCAAGCCCAAGTGGACGCCCATTTTGGACCGAAACCGGCACCGCCGCCAAAGGAGAAAGTGCTTGAGAAAGTAATTGACCACTTCATTCGTATGGCTAGAGAACCAGCTCCCAAGCCTGTTGACTCGGACTATGAGCGCCAAATCAGGAAGGCACATCGAGCACGAGTACAGAAGGAAGCGAGCTCAAGCTCGAGCCAACAAGCAGCTGGCAAAAAATGCGGGAGAACCGTTCCCCAGTTGGGAGAATAGGCGGCGCAAGAGATCCCCCCGCTTGTTGTGCCAACAACACATGAGAGGAGTAGTACGCGCGCCAAATATTATTGTGGGCAAACCGTTAGCGTTCCCCAGCATGGCGATGTGGTAATAACATAGGATCATATAATGCAGGCTCAAATGCTCAATATCTCTGTTGGACAACTCCTCGAAATCGAGCACATGCCTACGCTTAAAGAATCGGAAATAGCATGGCAATATGTCCAGGGCAAACCTTTGGTCCATCCATACAAGGTCAAGGACCTCCCAACAAGAATGTATCAATTGCATCAATGGTACATGAACATTACCAAGATTTCCAATCGAGAGTCCCTCATGGTGAATGTCAAGCATCAGCATTATTACCATGAGAAAGCTCTGACCATTGAGTATCCAGAACTATTTCAGTTATACAATCAAGACGCACTCGACAAGTCTATCGTCAGTTGCTATTGTCTATAAGTGATTTCTTTCTATAATTTAAGTCTCAACCTAGTTATGTAGTGATAATTTTGATCAATCATTACATGTAATTATCCTCACTATATTCTTTTTCTGTGGTATTATATGCAGGATGAAGATGAATGAAATGAAAAAAGCTGGACGCTATGGCGTTGGGTTCATTGACCCAAATACCATTAATCAGGACATATGGCAGATTGAACATTGTCAAGATGCTGTAGAGGAAAGCATGATAGAGTTCTTGAAGAGCCTCAATAGCAATGAAGATATACTACTTCCTTACAACTTCCCATGAGTCACACTGTCTTGTACTACAAATTCTGTTTTTGCTTACTAGCTAGCTAGATGTTAATAATTAAGTGTATACGGTTCATGGTAGTTGATTAATTTTATGCATATGCCCGCTTAATTAAGACATGAAACGTGTGCGTATGCAGTTGGCACTGGGTCTTGTTAGACATTAAAGTTGAGGAAGGAAAAGTTGAATTACTGGACTCACTAACTAAAGAAGATAAAGACTACACCATCGTGAAGGGGATAGTCAACAGGTAATTTCAATCATTATTAACTATATCTCGGCCTATTAATTATTAGTTCGTCATTTCCTGATATGAACTATTTAATAACCCCTTTATTAATTTTCTTTGCCGGCGGGCAGGGCATGGGCAAAGTTCATCAAGGTGACTCCAGGCACGTGGCCAAAAAAGTTGTTTTGGCATCGACCCAAGGTAAGTAATTAAGTACTACTAGCTAGCTACCATCTCTTTAATTCTTGTTTCAATATCATTAATTAATTATCATGCTTGATTAACTATTATCTGATTCAATTCCATTCTTGTAAAGGCCCTGAGGCAGGCGTCGGGGAATAATCTGTGTGCATACTACGTTTTCGAGAACATTCGCGTGATGACGTGCGAAAGGAGCAGATCTGATAGACACGACTGGGTACGTTTGTCAGAACACTATTCACACCATTATCGATATCTAGTCACACAACTAACACACATGCATATATTGATCTCCTTCTTAACAGTTCAGATCGGTGCGGGATAAGCTCCTACCATCAGACCGCATACTAGCACTTCAAGAGGAAATAGCCGGATTTTTGCTCGACCGGGTCATCGATCCCAAAGGAGAATACTATTACCCGCTACCGCCCCCATGACCACTTGTCATCGTGCTCCGGAGGCACCAAAGGCAACATATATATGTAGGAGAAATTGTGTATATATATATGCGGTTCTACGTATGAGAAAATCTATTTATATATATGCATAACGTGTACAATTTGTAGTATCATGAAATACCAGCAAACAAAAAAATTGAATGGAAAATAAATCAAAAACCACCCCAAATATTTAGTACCGGTTGGTGTTACCAACCGGTACTAATGCCCTACGCGCACCCGGGCCTGGCTCGTGCCACGTGGTGGCACTTCGGCACTAAAGGCCGTTACAAACCGGTACTAAAGCCCGGTTCTGCACTAGTGACATCATGTTATCTTTCTTAATGCGTTACTCTATTCTTTATGAACTTAATACTCCAGATGCAGGCAGGAGTCGGTCGATGTGTGGAGTTATAGTAGTAGATGCAGGCAGGAGTCGGGCTACTTGTTGCGGACGTGATGCCTATATACATGATCATGCCTAGATAATCTCATAATTATTCCTTTTCTATCAATTGCTCAACAGTAATTTGTTCACCCACCGTAGTACTTATGCTATCTTGAGAGAAGCCTCTAGTGAAACCTATGGCCCCCGGGTCTATCTTTTATTCATATAAGCTTTCAATCTACTTTTATTTGCATCTTTACTTTTTGCATCTATATTATAAAATACCAAAAATATATTTATCTTATCATACTATCTCTATCAGATCTCACTTTCGCAAGTGGCCGTGAAGGGATTGACAACCTCTTTATTGCATTGGTTGTGAGTTCTTTGTTTGTTTGTGTAGGTGCGTGGGACTTTTGAGGAGCCTTCTACTGGATTGATACCTTGGTTCTCAAATACTGAGGGAAATACTTACGCTACTATTGCTGCATCACCCTTTCCTCTTCAAGGAAAACCAACGCAAGCTCAACACGTAGCACTCACCGCCGTGCGTGAGTAATTCCATCGTAGGCTTGCTGGATGGTGATGGGTTGGATGAGATTTACCATGTAATCAAGTTAGTTTTGTTAGGGTTTGATCCCTAGTATCCACTATGTTCTGAGATTGATGTTGCTATGACTTTGCTATGCTTAATGCTTGTCACTAGGGCCCGAGCATCATGATTTCAGATCTGAACCTATTATGTTTTCATGAATATATGTGAGTTCTTGATCCTATCTTGCAAGTCTATAGTCACCTATTATGTGTTACGATCCGATACCCCCGAAGTGACAATAATCGGGATACTTCTCGGTGATGACCATAGTTTGAGCAGTTCATGTATTCACTAAGTGCTAATGCTTTGTTCTGGTTCTCTATTAAAAGGAGGCCTTAATATCCCTTAGTTTCCATTAGGATCCCGCTGCCATGGGGGGGTAGGACAAAAGATGTCATGCAAGTTCTTTTCCATAAGCACGTATGACTATATTCGGAATACATGCCTACATTACATTGATGAATTGGAGCTAGTTCTGTGTCACCCTATGTTATAGCTATTACATGAGGAATCGCATCCGACATAATTATTCATCACTGATCCAATGCCTACGAGCTTTTCATATATTGTGTTTCGCTTATTTACTTTTCCGTTGCTACTGTTACAATCACTACAAAACTAGTATCTTTACTTTTGCCACTATTACTTTTATTATTATACCACTTTGCTACTAAATACTTTGTTGCAGATACTAAGTTATCCAGGTGTGGTTGAATTGACAACTCATCTGCTAATACTTAAGAATATTCTTTGGCTCCCCTTGTGCCGAATCAATAAATTTGGGTTAAATACTTTACCCTCGAAAGCTGTTGCGATCCCCTACACTTGTGGGTTATCATGTGGCAGATGGGAATTTGTTAATATCCGGTTGTATAGAACTTAACACTTGACTTAATTAAAATGCATCAACCGCGCGTGTATCCGTGATGGTCTCTTCTCGGCGGAGTCCGGGAAGTGAACACGGTTTGGCTTATATTTGGACATAAGTAGTTCAGGATCACTTCTTGATCATTACTAGTTTGCAACCGTTTGCGTAGCTTCTCATCTTATTCTTGTATTCGTAAGTTAGCCACCATATCATGCTTAGTCGCTGCTGCAACCTCACCCACTTATCCATTCCATACCCATTAAGCTTTGCTAGTCTTGATACCCATGATAATGCGATTGCTGAGTCCTCGTGGCTCATAGATTACTACAACAACAGTTGCAGGTACATGTAATGTGATGGTCATGACGCGAGAGCGATGTTTGCTTGTTTTGGAGTTCTTCTTCTTCTTCTTCTTCGATCAGGGGTTAGGTTCCAGGTCGGCAGCCTGGGCTAGCAGGGTGGATGTCGTTTGAGCTTCTGTTTGTGTTTCATCTGTAGTCGGATGTTGCTCTTATGTATGATGATGTTGTATTCGTCTGGCATTGTATGCCTCTTGTATGTATCCCCAACTATTTGCCAGAACCTATAAGCCTATTTTCCAGAACCTTCGCCGCGATCTTGTAGAGAACATTACATAAGCTTATAGGTTGGAACTGCAAAAGTAACTCCAGTGAGTTGACTTTCGGAATCATCACAATCACTGTTGCATTGAAGGAATCTGGTGCCGCAACTCCCTCTAGAAAATCACGCACAACTTGACATACACCCTCTTTTACCATTGACTAGTGTCATTGGTAAAACATGAGCTTCAACTGTAAAATTGACAGGGAGACTACTTTAAACATCGGGGTGTTTCTGCTACGAGGTAACCTTGATAACAATATAACAGTTCCTTCATTAACCACGGGGTTGAGAGCATCTCCAGCAAACCTCGTATAACGTTGACCCGCAAAACGCATTTGTAGTTCACGGAAAAACGGCTTTGTGGGTCGGCGCAGGCGGCCGCAGAGTCAGACCCCGCAAAAGGGAACTGTATAAAAGGATATTCGCGGAATATGCTCTTTTACGGGTCGGCTTTGTGGGGTCTGCTCTTGCACCGCTCCCGACGGTCCGCAAATATTAATACCACACCACACTACAACAATCATCCATATTATCAATAATTATTCAGAAAAAATATCAATACCACACCACAATACAACAGTCATCCATATTACAAATAATTATTCAAATCACCGAAGCAAGCTAAATAATTCAATATAAAACTTGTCCCGAATAAAATCACACATGAATTAAATGAAAATGAATAGAAAAATGAGTTTTGTTACTGTCTAGCCCTTTGCCAATGGTGCTCAATGAGATCCTCCTGAAGCTGAAAGTGGGTGTTTGCGTTTTCAATCTCCTTGTAGGTCTGAAGAAAAGCTTTAATTTTGTTAGGGTCTGTGGCTGGTTTCACACGGCTACCCACATTTGTTGGGGAACGTAGCAGAAATTCAAAATTTTCCTACGTGTCACCAAGATCTATCTATGGAGAGACCAGCAACGAGTAGAAAGAGAGTGCATCTACATACCCTTGTAGATCGCTAAGCGGAAGCGTTCAAGTGAACGGGGTTGATGGAGTCGTACTCGTCGTGATTCAAATCACCGATGATCCTAGTGCCGAACGGACGGCACCTCCGCGTTCAACACACGTACAGCCCGGTGACGTCTCCCACGCCTTGATCCAGCAAGGAGAGAGGGAGAGGTTGAGGAAGACTCCATCCAACAGCAGCACAACGGCGTGGTGGTGGTGGAGGAGCGTGGCAATCCAGCAGGGCTTTGCCAAGCACCATGGGAGAGGAGGAGTAGGAAGAGAGGTAGGGCTGTGCCAGAACTTCGTGTATAGCTCCCATGCGCCTCCCCACTATATATAGGGGTGGAGGGGCTGGTTTCTTGCCCTCCAAGTCCATTGGGGCGTTGGCCAAGGTGGGAGGAAAGAAATCTCATTATTTCCTTCCCCACCGATTGTTATCCCCCCTTTTTAGGGATCTTGATCTTATCCCTTCGGGATATGATCTTATTCCTTCTAAGGGGGGATCTTGGTGCGCCTTGACCAGGGGTGTGGGGCCTTGCCCCCACTACCCACGTCCATGTGGGTCCCCCCATGCAGGTGGGCCCCACTCCGGAACCTTCTAGAACCTTCCCGGTACAATACCGAAAAATCCCGAACATTTTCCGGTGGCCAAAATAGGACTTCCCATATATAAATCTTTACCTCCGGACCATTCCGGAACTCCTCGTGACGTCCGGGATCTCATCCGGGACTCCGAACAACATTCGGTAACCACTTACAAACTTCCTTTATAACCCTAGCGTCATCGAACCTTAAGTGTGTAGACCCTACGGGTTCGGGAGACATGTAGACATGACCGAGACGTTCTCCGGTCAATAACCAACAGCGGGATCTGGATACCCATGATGGCTCCCACATGTTCCACGATGATCTCATCGGATGAACCATGATGTCAAGGACTTAATCAATCCCGTATTCAATTCCCTTTGTCTATCGGTATGTTACTTGCCCGAGATTCGATCGTCGGTATCCAATACCTTGTTCAATCTCGTTACCGGCAAGTCACTTTACTCGTTCCGTAACACATCATCCCGTGATCAACTCCTTGGTCACATTGCGCATATGATGATGTCCTACCGAGTGGGCCCAGAGATACCTCTCCGTTTACACGGAGTGACAAATCCCAGTCTCGATCCGCATAAAACAATAGATACTTTCGGAGATGCCTGTAGTGCATCTTTATAGTCACCCAGTTACGTTGTGACGTTTGATACACTCAAAGCACTCCTACGGTATCCAGGAGTTACACGATCTCATGGTCAAAGGAAGAGATACTTGACATTGGCAAAGCTCTAGCAAACGAACTACACGATCTTTGTGCTAGTCTTAGGATTGGGTCTTGTCCATCACATCATTCTCCTAATGATGTGATCCCGTTATCAACGACATCCAATGTCCATAGCCAGGAAACCATGACTATCTGTTGATCACAACGAGCTAGTCAACTAGAGGCTCACTAGGGACATATTGTGGTCTATGTATTCACACGTGTATTACGATTTCCGGATAATACAGTTATAGCATGAATAAAAGACAATTATCATGAACAAGGAAATATAATAATAACACTTTTATTATTGCCTCTAGGGCATATTTCCAACAGTCTCCCACTTGCACTAGAGTCAATAATCTAGTTCACATCGCCATGTGATTAACACTCACAGGTCACATCGCCATGTGACTAATACCCAAGAGTTTTAGGTTTGATCATGTTGCTTGTGGGAGAGGTTTTAGTCAACGGGTCCGAACCTTTCGGATCCGTGTGTGCTTTACAAATCTCTATGTCATCTCCTAGATGTAGCTACCACGCTCTATTTGGAGCTATTCCAAATAACTGTTCTACTTGGAGCTATTCTAAATTGTTGCCCCATACTACGTATCCGGTATCTCTTCTTAGAGCTATCCGGATAGGTGTTAAGCTTGCATCGACGTAACCTTTACGACGAACTCTTTTACCACCTCCATAATCGAGAAAATTCCTTAGTCCACTAGTTACCAAGGATAACTTTGACCGCTGTCTGTGATCCATTCATGGATCACTCTTGTACCCCTTGACTGACTCATGGCAAGGCGCACTTCAGGTGCGGTACTCAGCATGGCATACTGTAGAGCCTATGTCTTAAGCATAGGGGACGACCTTCGTCCTTTCTCTCTATTCTACCGAGGTCGAGCTTTAAGTCTTAACTTCGTACCTTACAACTCAGGCAAGAACTCCTTCTTTGACTGGTCCATCTTGAACACCTTCAAGATCATGTCAAGGTATGTGCTCATTTGAAAGTATTATTAAGCATTTTGATCTATCCTTATAGATCTTCATGCTCAATGTTCAAGTAGCTTAATCCAGGCTTTCCATTGAAAAACACTTTCAAAATAACCCTATATGCTTTCCAGAAATTCTACGTCATTTCTGATCAACAATATGTCAACAACATATACTCATCAGAAATTCTATAGTGCTCCCACTCACTTCTTTGGAAATACAAGTTTCTCATAAACTTTGTACAAACCCAAAATCTTTGATCATCTCATCAAAGCGTACATTCCAACTCCGAGATGCTTACTCCAGTCCTTAGAAGGATCGCTGGAGCTAGCATACCTTTTAGCATCCTTAGGATCGACAAAACTTTTCTGATTGTATTGCATACAACCTTTCCTTACGAAAACTGGTAAGGAAACTTGTCTTGACATCCATCTGCCAGATTTCATAAATGCAGCTAATGCTAACATGATTCCGACGGACTTTAAGCATCGCTACGAGTGAGAAAATCTCATCGTAGTGAACTCCTTGAACTTGTCGGAAAACACTTCGCCACAAGTCGAGCTTCATAGATGGTGACATTACCATCCACGTCCGTCTTCTTCTTAAAAGATCCATTTATCTCAATGGATTGCCGATCATCGGGCAAGTCCATCAAAGTCCATGCTTTGTTCTGATATATGGATACTATCTCGGATTTCATGGCTTCTAACCATTTGTCGGAATTCGGGCCCACCATCGCTTCTCCATAGCTTGTAGGTTCATTGTTGTCTAGCAACATGACCTTCAAGACAGGATTACGTACCACTCTGAAGTAGTACGCATCCTTGTCATCCCACGAGGTTTGGTAGTGACTTGATCCGAAGTTTCATGATCAATATCATAAGCTTCCACTTCAATTGGTGTAGGTGCCACAGGAACAACTTCCTGTGCCCTGCCACACACTAGTTGAAGAGACGGTTCAATAACCTCATCAAGTCTCCACCATCCTCCCACTCAATTCTTTTGAGAGAAACTTTTCCTCGAGAAAGTACCTAATTCTAGAAACAATCCCTTATTGCTTTCGGATCTGAGACAGGAGGTATACCCAACTGTTTTGGGTGTCCTATGAAGATGCATTTTATCCACTTTGGGTTTGAGCTTATCAATCCTGAAACTTTTTCACATAAGCGTTGCAGCCCCAAACCTTTAAGAAACGACAACTTAGGTTTCTCTAAACCATAATTCATACGGTGTCATCTCAACGGAATTACGTGGTGCCCTATTTAAAGTGAATGTGGTTGTCTCTAATGCCTAACCCATGGACAATAGTGGTAATTCGATAAGAGACATCATGGTACGCACCATATCCAATAGGGTGCAACTATGATGTTCGGACACACCATCACCTTATGGTGTTCCAGGCGGTATTAATTGCGAAACAATTTCCACAATGTCTTAATTGTGTGCCAAAACTCGTAACTCAGATATTCATCTCTATGATCATATCATAGACATTTTATCCTCTTGTCACAATGATCTGCTACTTCACTCTGAAATTACTTGAACCATTCAATAATTCAGACTTGTGTTTCATCAAGTAAATATACTCAACATTTACTCGAATCATCTGTGAAGTAAGAACATAATGATATTCACTGCATGCCTCAGCACTCATTCGACTGCACACATCAAAATGTGTTACTTCCAACAAGTTGCTATCTTGTTCCATCTTACTGAAAATGAGGCTTTTCAGTCATCTTGCCCATGTGGTATGATTTGCATATCTCAAGTGATTCAAAATCAAGTGAGTCCGAACGATCCATTTGCATGGAGTTTCTTCATGCATATACACCAATAGACATGGTTCGCATGTCTCAAACTTTTCAAAAATGAGTGAGTCCAAAGATCCATCAACATGGAGCTTCTTCATGCGTTTTATACCGTTATGACTTACATGGCAGTGCCACAAGTAAGTGGTACTATCATTACTATCTTATATCTTTTGGCATGAAAATGTGTATCACTACGACCGAGATTCAATAAACCATTCCTTTAGGTGCAAGACCATTGAAGGTATTATTCAAAAA
Organism: Triticum dicoccoides; assembly: GCF_002162155.2. NCBI lineage: Eukaryota > Viridiplantae > Streptophyta > Magnoliopsida > Poales > Poaceae > Triticum > Triticum dicoccoides. Next base: position 610,554,263 of record NC_041386.1, read on the forward strand.
TAGAGTAACCATTATTCTCCTTAAATGAATAACCGTATTGCGATAGACATAATCCAATCATGTCTATGCTCAACGCAAACACCAATCTCGGTGGTAGAGGGAGCGTGCGATGCTTGATCATATCAACCTTGGAAACACTTCCAACATATATCGTCAGCTCACCTTTAGCTAGTCTCCGTTTATTCCGTAGCTTTTATTTCGAGTTACTAACACTTAGCAACCGAACCGGTATCCAATACCCTGGAGCTACTAGGAGTACTAGTAAAGTACACATTAACATAATGTATATCCAATATACTTCTATCGACCTTGCCAGCCTTCTCATCTACCAAGTATCTAGGGTAATGCTGCTCCAGTGGTTGTTCCCCTTATTACAGAAGCACTTAGTCTCAGGTTTGGGTTCAACCTTGGGTTTCTTCACTAGAGCAGCAGCTGAATTGCCGTTTCATGAAGTATCCCTTTGTTCCCTTGCCCTTCTTGAAACTAGTGGTTTCACCAACCATCAACAATTGATGCTCCTTCTTGATTTCTACTTTCGCGGTGTCAAACATCATGAATATTTCAAGGATCATCATATCTATCCCTGATATGTTATAGTTAATCACGAAGCTCTAGCAGCTTGGTGGCAATGACTTTGGGGAAACATCACCTCATCTGGAGGATCAACTCCCACTCGATTCAAGTGATTGTTGTGCTCAGACAATCTGAGCACAAGCTCAACGATTGAGCTTTTCTCCCTTAGTTTGCAGGCTAAGAAAATCGTCGGAGGTCTTATACCTCTTGACGTGGGCACGAGCCTGAAATCCCAATTTCATCCCTCGAAACATCTCATATGTTCCGCGACGTTTCGAAAACGTCTTTGGTGCCTCTACTTAAACCATTTAATTGAACTATCACGTAGTTATCAAAACGTGTATGTCCGATGTCCGCGACATCGACAAACGACGTTGGGGTTCAGCACACTGAGTGGTGCATTAAGGACATAAGCTTTCTACTGATCGCATAATCTCTACTATCAACTTTCAACTATATTTTCTCTAGGAACATATCTAAACAGTGGAACTAAAGCGCGAGCTTACGACATAATTTGCAAAAGGTCTTTTGACTATGTTCAGGATAATTAAGTTCATCTTATGAACTCCCACTTAGATAGACATCCCTCTGGTCATCTAAGTGATCACATGATCCGAGTCAACTAGGCCGTGTCCGATCATCACGTGAGACGGACTAGTCATCATCGGTGAACATCTTCATGTTGATCGTATCTACCATACGACTCATGCTCGACCTTTCGGTCTTCGTGTTCCGAGGCCATGTCTGCACATGCTAGGCTCGTCAAGTTAACCCTAAGTGTTTTCGCTGTGTAAAACTGTCTTACACCCGTTGTATGTGAACGTAAGAATCCATCACACCCGATCATCACGTGGTGTTTAGAAGCGACGAACTGTAGCAACGGTGCACAGTTAGGGGAGAACACTTCTTGAAATTTTGTAAGGGATCATCTTATTTACTACCGTCGTCCTAAGCAAACAAGATGCATAAACATGATAAACATCACATGCAATCAAATAGTGACATGATATGGCCAATATCATTTTGCTCCTTTTGATCTTCATCTTCGGGGCTCCATGATCATCATCGTCACCGGCACGACACCATGATCTCCATCATCATGATCTCCATCATCGTGTCTTCATGAAGTTGTCACGCCAACGACTACTTCTACTTCTATGACTAACGCGTTTAGCAATAAAGTAAAGTAGTTTACATGGCGTTCTTCAATGACATGCAGGTCATACAATAAATAAAGACAACTCCTATGGCTCCTGCCGGTTGTCATACTCATCGACATGCAAGTCGTGAATCCTATTACAAGAACATGATCAATCTCATATATCACATATCATTCATCACATTCTTCTTGGCCATATCACATCACATAGCATACCCTGCAAAAACAAGTTAGACGTCCTCTAATTGTTGTTGCATGTTTTACGTGGCTGCTATGGGTTTCTAGCAAGAACGTTTCTTACCTACGCAAGACCACAACGTGATATGCCAATTGCTATTTACCCTTCATAAGGACCCTTTTCATCGAATCCGTTCCGACTAAAGTGGGAGAGACTGGCACCCGCTAGCCACCTTATGCACCAAGTGCATGTCAATCGGTGGAACCTGTCTCACGTAAGAGTACGTGTAAGGTCGGTCCGGGCCGCTTCATCCCACAATACCGTCGAAACAAGATTGGACTAGTAACGGTAAGCATATTGAACAACATCAACGCCCACAACTACTTTGTGTTCTACTCGTGCAAAGAATCTACGCAATAAATCTGGCTCTGATACCACTGTTGGGGAACGTAGCAGAAATTCAAAATTTTCCTACGTGTCACCAAGATCTATCTATGGAGAGACCAGCAACGAGTACAAAGAGAGTGCATCTACATACCCTTGTAGATCGCTAAGCGGAAGCGTTCAAGTGAACGGGGTTGATGGAGTCGTACTCGTCGTGATTCAAATCACCGATGATCCTAGTGCCGAACGGACGGCACCTCCGCGTTCAACACACGTACAGCCCAGTGACGTCTCCCACGCCTTGATCCAGCAAGGAGAGAGGGAGAGGTTGAGGAAGACTCCATCCAACAGCAGCACAACGGCGTGGTGGTGGTGGAGGAGTGTGGCAATCCAGCAGGGCTTCACCAAGCACCATGGGAGAGGAGGAGTAGGAAGAGAGGTAGGGCTGTGCCAGAACTTCGTGTATAGCTCCCACGCGCCTCCCCACTATATATAGGGGTGGAGGGGCTGGTTTCTTGCCCTCCAAGTCCATTGGGGCGTTGGCCAAGGTGGGAGGAAAGAAATCTCATTATTTCCTTCCCCACCGATTGTTATCCCCCCTTTTTAGGGATCTTGATCTTATCCCTTCGGGATATGATCTTATTCCTTCTAAGGGGGGATCTTGGTGCGCCTTGACCAGGGCTGTGGGGCCTTGCCCCCACTACCCACGTCCATGTGGGTCCCCCCATGCAGGTGGGCCCCACTCCGGAACCTTCTAGAACCTTCCCGGTACAATACCGAAAAATCCCGAACATTTTCCGGTGGCCAAAATAGGACTTCCCATATATAAATCTTTACCTCCGGACCATTCCGGAACTCCTCGTGACGTCCGGGATCTCATCCGGGACTCCGAACAACATTCGGTAACCACATACAAACTTCCTTTATAACCCTAGCGTCATCGAACCTTAAGTGTGTAGACCCTACGGGTTCGGGAGACATGTAGACATGACCGAGACGTTCTCCGGTAAATAACCAACAGCGGGATCTGGATACCCATGATGGCTCCCACATGTTCCACGATGATCTCATCGGATGAACCACGATGTCAAGGACTTAATCAATCCCGTATTCAATTCCCTTTGTCTATCGGTATGTTACTTGCCCGAGATTCGATCGTCGGTATCCAATACCTTGTTCAATCTCGTTACCGGCAAGTCACTTTACTCGTTCCGTAACACATCATCCCGTGATCAACTCCTTGGTCACATTGCACATATGATGATGTCCTACCGAGTGGGCCCAGAGATACCTCTCCGTTTACACGGAGTGACAAATCCCAGTCTCGATCCGCATAAAACAATAGATACTTTCGAAGATACCTGTAGTGCACCTTTATAGTCACCCAGTTACGTTGTGACGTTTGATACACCCAAAGCACTCCTACGGTATCCAGGAGTTACACGCTCTCATGGTCAAAGGAAGAGATACTTGACATTGGCAAAGCTCTAGCAAATGAACTACACGATCTTTTGTGCTAGTCTTAGGATTGGGTCTTGTCCATCACATCATTCTCCTAATGATGTGATCCCGTTATCAACGACATCCAATGTCCATAGCCAGGAAACCATGACTATCTGTTGATCACAACGAGCTAGTCAACTAGAGGCTCACTAGGGACATATTGTGGTCTATGTATTCACACGTGTATTACGATTTCCGGATAATACAGTTATAGCATGAATAAAAGACAATTATCATGAACAAGGAAATATAATAATAACACTTTTATTATTGCCTCTAGGGCATATTTCCAACAACATTATCGTAGAAGAACTCCAAGTTCATGCCTCTCTCATCTTCTAGAATCATATTGTGAAGAATAACACAGCATGTCATGATGTTTTTCAAGGTCCGCTTGTCCCAAAAACGAGCAGAGGACCACGAACAAATGGCAAACCTTGATTGCAAAACCCCGAATGCTCTTTCAATATCTTTTCGGGCCACCTCTTGCACCCTTGCAAATTCACATTGTTTCCTAGTTGTGGGTTCTTTGATGCTCTTGACAAATGTGCACCAAGGAGGGTATATACCATCTGCAAGATAGTACCCCTTTATGTATTCATGCCCATTGATAGTGCAGTTGCAAGCAGGAGCATCACCACTAGATAGCCTAGCAAACAAATGACACTGTTGCAACACATTGATATCATTGAGAGTACCCGGCATACCAAAAAAGCAATGTCAAATCCATAAATCCTCAGATGCTACGACCTCTAGCACAATTGTGGCATCACGAGACTTGCCATAATACATTCCCTCCCATGCCTTCTGATAGGTGAGAACTCGATGAACGATTTCACGCATGAGGTGGCCCGATCTTCACGTCGTAGGATCGAATCGGGAGGGATAACTAGCTGCAAGCAGCCGGGATAAGTAGCATTATACCTGCCAAGGTTGGATGCAGCCCATACATTGGGGATGGCTGACCGAAGCTACAAGAACTCCAACCCGCTGTCTGGACAATCGCAGAACCACAAACCGGGACTAATCCACACAAAAACGGCCGGAACCATAGAGCACGAACTAGAAGGAACCAGAGGCTCCTTCTCGTGAATCTGAATGAACTCACAAGAGCAAAGGTAGCAAGATCTCTCGAATCTCTCTAGCAGTCTTACTGCATAAGCTTGTAGGTAAATGGTTTGACAAAAGGTTTTTAAGAGGATGGGGGAGATGGAGTCTTATAGCAGGGACAACCCCCCTTAGCTAGGTGTGAAAATGGTTTCAAAAGTAAGAAGGTTTGCATGGCTTCCTTGGGGGAATAAGCACTCAACTTTGGGAGTTGTTGGAGAGCTCCTTGGAAATTCGCGAAGCCCTGACAGCCTGGAAACCTCCCACGAGAATGACTAGTACTTTTGACTCACAACTCCAAATGATGTGAGGTTTTTTGAATTGGAAAGATAATTTGATTTAGCTTTTGTTGATGTAACCCTATGGCCCCGTATCTCCATCATATGGGTGTGCCACCACGAAACATCAGAGGTAAAAAGTGACAACATCAGCTTCACTTGAAACTTGTTTTCTTCAAACTTGTTCCTCCAAACCGGTTGCTTCAAAAGCTCATAGGTTGTTGGATTTCTTCCATGTGATACCTAAGTTCAATGAACAACAATGGGGATGAAAGTGCAGCCATGTGTTCAAGATTGTGGTATGAACTTAAGTTAGCGTTCACCTGGCCATGTGTTTGCTTGATTCTGCTTAGTAATTCTTTCCAACTAAATTGTGCACTTTTCTGAAATGGCATGTATGATGTACCCATGTGCTCATCATCCTCCCTCCCTTGATGAAGAGCCGTCCTCAACTCTCTTTGATCTGCAAAAGATAAGTAGAAGGGAAGTAGATAATATCCACGCAAAGAAATGATGCAATCCTCATTTGTAGCTTTCACCTTTGAATTGTGTTGCATATGATCATCTACTTGTTTGTCACAACTTAGTGTTTGTTCAAGGATGATTGGTGTCGTTTCAATGATCGATGTGTCCTCATCATCCCCCCTCTCTTCAAAAGGAGTCATCCTCGACTCTACCTGGTCATCACACAAAAGAAAGCAGGGCAATACCAAATCATAATGCAAAGGTTTCATGATATAGAGAATTCTATTTTTAAACTTTTCTATCGTGTGGATGATGAAAACATGATGTTTTGTTCGACTTAGGAGTTCCTTCCGGCAAACACTTCCATGGAGTACAAATTCATAACCAACCATGACCATGTCCATGTCAGCCTCCCTCTCTAGGAGAAAAGTCGTCCTCGACTTCATTTGGTCTACAAGATTATAGCACAAGGACAATACAAAATAACTAGGAAAAGAAAATGATGAATAATCATGTGCAACATTCAGTTTTATTGGATCTTTAATAGCCTCTTCAAGATTAACAAAAACATATTGTTGGACGGATGATGTACCAAACAATTTTTTTCTCTAATCTTATCGTGCCATTGCTTCAAAAACTCATAAGTGCATACCTCTGGCTTCATCAAAATGGAAGATCCTTTTTGTTTTACCTCATTGAGTACTTGAATGCCTTTCGGAAAATCAATCTTCACACACGCACCTTGTGTAGTGGTACTCCATGTCCTCCATATTTGATCTTGGATCTTAGTCTCCCATTGTTGCAAGAGAGCTGATATGTATGCCTTTTGCACCTGCACATATTGCAAAGAAAGAGAATTTTGTGAAAGGTTAGTTATTGAATGTTCCTCTCTCTTTTCATTTGGTGGATCACTCATCTCTTTCATATTATGGGAAAACACCTCAATCTCACGTTTGATGGACTCACACAACTCACCAATCCTCTCTATTGGATGATGTGGTATATTATGTTATGGTTCACTCATCTCTCTAATGTGGTGTGGAATGATCTCAATCTCACATTTTGTGGACTCACACAAGACATTTATCCTCTCTCGCTGAATGTGTGGTATATCTAGGTAGAGATCTTTCATTTCCTTAATCTCGTGATGATCAATCTGATCCTCACATTTTGTGGACTCACTCACATCACTTTTATTATCACTCTCATTATATGAAATTTTGGAAAATGGACTCTCTTCCTCACATTTGGTGGAGCCACTCAGCTTGCTTTTCTTATCCCTTGTTCATTGATAAATAGAACTCTCCTGTTTCAACATTCCACTACTAGGGAAAAGCCTAGCAGCAGCGCGGGTTTTAGGCCTATCAGTAGCGCGGGCAGGAGCGCTACTGGTACGGCGCTACAGCTAAAGCTTAGCAGTAGCGTGCCTCAACCCACGCTACTGCTAAATCGACTTAGTAGTAGCGATTTCCCAAAGAAGCGCTACTGGTAATTAGTAGTAGCGCTTCTCCCTGCCCGCGCTACTACTATTATTCCGTATTTTATTTCTTTTTTATTTCATGTTGTATTCATACACCTTTACACAAGTTTTCATACAACAGGAATTTAGAGATTGTTTTTACATCATAATGAGTTATTACATCACGGGGTGAAAGAACCGTGGACTAGTTTCAAGTGGATGCTTGAAACTAATCCGTTGTTCTTTCACCCAATGATATAATAAATATCATCATCATCATCATATCATTAACAACTTATCATCATAATACATCATTGTCATATAACACCTCCTCAAGATCATCGTTTTCATCAATGAGACATCACATAGCAAATTGGTCACTAATCGTAATCACAAGTACTCCTCATCATCAACTCTAACACATTGTGCCACATAATAAACGTATTGTACCTCATAGGACCTACTACATTTTCTTAGGACCTACTATATTCTCTAAGGTAAAATAGCAAAAAAACAAGATAGCCCCTGACTCTCCATTATGGAGAATGGAGATTATCCTGTCTCCAATTCTTGCCTTTCGCTTAATGTTACTTCCAACTCCTTGTGAATGTCCAAACATTTTTTCCATTCTTTGATTAGCATGTGTTCACCGGTTTTAGAAATCCGATATGCACAGGTGAGCTCCTTAGATTGACCTGGCTGTATGTTCAGAACTGCAAGGCGACCATTCTGATACATCAGATGAGGCACACAATCCATTGGGATTTTCTGTTGAAAAACATAGTAATAACTTCGTAGTTAGCAATGATGTACTAGTCTTAGAAGTATGCAAAAGATGCACGGATGTCGTAATAGTAAAAGATCTTATCAGGGTATCTCCATAGAAGTTACCGTGGTTCAACACGTGCACTAGTGGCATGTATTCACCATAATTTTGAGGGGTTCGATAATAGGTATTGTAGTTCTCAAGATAAGTACAATAAGCGATCAGATGACTTTTCTCCTTATAAGTTAATTCGGAACCATCAGTGTAGTGGGTTTTGTCTACCATCTTACGCACATTCTTTGAAGAATCAAAATAAGCTGTCAAGGGAAATAAGTTGTCAACTATTTTTAAATAAACAATATAAATTAGTTAATAACTATGTTTGAGAAACTCACATTGCGGTAGAATCGGAAGCGTATCAACAAGAACCCAAATGTCCATATTGTCTTGCTCGATGTCAGGATCACCAAGATCCATGGTGACAATCATACCCTCATAAAAATCATACATTTTGCAAAGTGCTTCCCAATTTTGGCAACCAAAATGGGTTATGCTCTGATCATTGCACAGATTTACTTTAAAATCCATATCATGATGGGTCCTTAGGTGTATTTTCTTTTTTTCAAAATTTTCATGGTCTTCAAAACCCATCCTCTCCAAGACATAGCGTCTTCCATGGCATGGGATAAGCTAGTCGAATTGTAAAAGATGAGAATTAGACATTGAAATAGTTGAAGTCATGCTTAATTACGAAAAAGCACTTGTCGTTGTTGCGTACCGTTTCAACATCGAAGGTCCCCTCGAGCTTAATGCTGAAGCGCCGATCTTCGTCCAGCTCAATGAACCTGTCGCACATACCTCGATCGTCGTGGCACCAGCTGCACTCCCCCGGGAGACTGTCATCGTCCGAGTACGACATTTCCTACGTTCATAATTCAAAGATTAAACTTGTACAATTAAATATATGTACTAAAAAACCTAAATTAGATCATTATTTTTTGAGAAAATCCAGGCCACTCGATATATCCTACATATTCTAGCACAAGTCATGCCAGAATTCACGGAAAAATCCGGCATGACCTTTGCTAAAAAAGGACATATCGAGCGCCTGAAATTTGCCGAAACGGAAATTAATCAACACTCCGGCAAAACATAGGCCACTCGGAGGTGTAACTTGAACATGACCGGCCACTTGGGCAACCACATATCCTATTTGAGCAACACAAGATATACATGGAGATTTGGCTGGTCTCACCTCGAGGTCGGAGGGGGTCGGTGACGGGGACGACGGCGGGGATGATGGAGGGGCTCCTTGATTTCTGCAAAAGCAAAAACCCTATAAGTTATCACTAATACATCCCAAATAATTGCTTAAACTAAAAAATAACAACAAATATGACATGTTCAACTAGTTCTATTAACTCAACTAGTTCTTACTAAATATAAACTTACTATAAATAGAAAGAAAAAAAACTAGTTCTTTCTAAAAATAAAGTAGTTCGACTAGTTATATTAATTATCTTACTAAAAATACATTAGTTCTATTAATTCAACTAGTTCAACTAGTTTATTAATTTACTTACTAAACTAGTTCAACTAAAACTAAACTAGTTCAACTGGTTTATTAATTTACTTACTAAAAATACATTAGTTCTATTAATTCAACTAGTTCAACTAGTTTATTAATTTACTTACTAAACTAGTTCAACTAAAACTAAAC
>NC_041386.1:610564196-610653494 GCF_002162155.2 Triticum dicoccoides
CTCGGCGACGGAGAGGTAGGGGCGGCGAGGGCGGGCTCGGGATTGGGAGGCGCGGTGCTGGACGGGCTCGGACGGCGACGGTGAGGTCGAGGGCGGCGACGGTGAGGTCGAGAGCGGCGGCGGTGAGGTTGAGGGCGGGCGGTGGCGGTGAGGGCAGGCTCGGGCGGCGGCGATAGAGGAGTTGGGGGAACAGGGCCGGGGGGAGTGGGGGGAAAGGAGGACTTAGCAAATTTTTGAGCCCGCGTGTGGTTAAGTCGAACTAGCAGCAGCGCTGTTTCGGAAACGCGCTATAGCTAAGTTAGCTATAGCGAGTTTTAGCAAAACACGCTGCTGCTATAGGAAGCAATAATTTCTTTTGTTTATATATACATTTTCTTTTATTCATTTCTCTGTTTCCTACTTCTATCATTTTCATTTACTTTTCTTTTTTTTCATTTTTCTTTTCTTTCTTAGCAGTAGTGCTCTACGCAGGAAACGCGTTGTAACAATGACCATAGTGGTAGTGCGCTTTGCGCGGAATCACTACTACTACTCCTAGCCTACCGCCAACACGGTGGGAATTATAGTGGTAGCGCTTGTTTCTGAACACGCGCTACTGCTATAGTTTAAGCTATATCGCGCTTTCCTTGAACGCGCTACTACAAATTAGCAGTAGCGCCCTATTTTAACCATCGCTACTGCTATACCTCTGTGTATAGGCTTTTCCCTAGTAGTGTTTAGAAGAAATGGGACCATGCCCTTTGCACTTCCAACACTCAATATCTTGGCTTAGAGATGATGGTACAGCCGTGGGGTTAGAGGTACTTCCAGCAGCAGAAGGAGCACGCTTGTCAACATTCCTAGGAGCCGGTGATGATGACGATGAACTTGTTGTTCATCGGGTGGTAGTAGGATGTGAAGTATGCTGAAACCGAGAACCACCATGAGAGGCACTCGACTGCGACTTTTGCCATGGTGTAGTGGTGCGGTTATGGGATATCCGTCCATGACCACTCCGCTGCACCTTCCTCTCTGTGCGCTTTGCTTGCTCCAGAAGATCTTGTAGAGTGTTATAGGGAAACATCTCCACAAAATGAAAAATTTCATTGTTGAGACCATGCAGAAATCTCGCCATCTTTGACTCCTCATCCTCATGAATACGAGCACGAACGAGAAGTAATTCCATCTCTTTATAGTACTCATCCATCGTGCGCGTACCTTGGCTGAGGCGCTGCAATCTGTTCCGGAGATCTCTTTGATATTGTGAAGGAACAAACCTTCGCCTCATGGCTTGTTTCATCTCTTCCCAAGTTTCAATGTGGTCACGGCCTAGCAGCAGCTGATTTTCTTGTAGTTGATTCCACCAAGTGAGTGCATAACCAGAAAACACAACACAAGCAAGGTTTACTCTCTTCGGATCAGCAAGGTTATGGATACGAAAAATTTGATCACACTGCTCTTCCCAATCAAAATATGTGCAGGCTCTTCCCTTCCTGTGAACTTGGGGACGTGCAACTTGATTCTTGCTATGTCATCTCGACCAACTCGGTCACGATATTCTGCATGACGCCCATCTTCAGCAACACGGCGGTATGGGACACTATCATAATCATCAAAATCATCTCCATGACCACGAGCAACACGCTCATGAGGGTCATAGTAGTGCCCACGAGGGCCATGGCCTCGCCCTCGAAGTTGTCCTCCTCGCTGCCCTCCATGAGCAGCAGCACCACGCCCACGAGCAGCAGCCACATGTCCACCATAGTTGTTGTTATCATCCTCCAAGGCACCATCAACAGCAGCATGCACGGAATTCTCGTCCCCAACTTTCTCAAGTGGGTCAATAGGGTGTTCTCTGTGTCGAACCCTATCGCCACCTGCTGGAGGTCACTCGTGAAACATCCTTCCAAGGTTTCGAACCAATTCCTGAAAATCAGCACGTGTGACCGGGGCATCTTCTCCCCCATGGTTTTCTCCATGAACACTCGATCTAGATCCTACCATGTTAGTAAGGCCACAAGTGGAATAGGATAATTTTGTGGAATCACACAACCTCACCTCTTACTCACCAAAGTTCTTATGAGTTCACATTAGATTGTGCTTCCCCCAGATGTGTTAAAGCGATTGAAAGACAGGGATCAAAGAACTAGCTTCGAATTTTGGCGGAGGTCGGTGGGGTAAACAAAAAGGGGCTTGTGCTGAAATCAAGTTGATGCAAACCAAGAAAATATGGGGATAGACCTGCTGCACCTATGCACCAAGATTGAAGAACACACAACACACAAGCTTCTGAAATTTTTCTACCAAGGTGAAACTTTTGGATCTTACACAACACTTTCTTTTTTTCTCTTGACTTTTTTTGCCACTCTTTTTTTTTCTATTTTCCCAAAGCACAACAACCAAATCTGAAAGCAATTACGAAGATGAACTTGGTGCAGATCTAAAAGATGAAGAACATGCAAGGTATGCAATAACAAGATCTCAGCACCAACAAGGCTTGGATTTATTTTTGGTGGGGCTTTGGACTTCCAGGACAGAAAATATAGCATAAAAACACTCAATCTAAAGGGATGATAGCAAGATAAACTTGGATAACAGATCCTACCGTGTCAACGAAGGCTCTGATGCCAGATGATAGGTGAGAACCCGAAGAACGAGTTCACGCCCGAGGGTGGCCTGATCTTCACGTAGTAGGATCGAATCGGGAGGGATAACTAGTTGCAAGCAGCCGGGATAAGTAGCTTTATACCTGCCAAGGTTGGATGCAGCCCATACATTGGGGATGGCTGGCCGAAGCTACAAGAACTCCAACCCGCTGTCCGAACAATCGCAAAACCACAAACCGGGACTAATCCACACAAAAACGGCCGGAACCATAGAGCACGAACTAGAAGAAACCAGAGGCTCCTTCTCGCGAATCCGAATGAACTCACAAGAGCAAAGGTAGCAAGATCTCTCGAATCTCTCTAGCAGTCTTACTGCATAAGCTTGTAGTTGAATGGTTTGACAAAAGGTTTTTAAGAGGATGGGGGAGATGGGGTCTTATAGCAGGGACAACCCCCCTTAGCTAGGTGTGAAAATGGTTTCAAAAGTAAGCAGGTTTATGAAATGTCATGTATGATGTACCCATGTGCTCATCATCCTCCCTTCCTTGATGAAGAGTCGTCCTCTACTCTCTTTGATCTGCAAAAGATAAGTAGAAGGGAAGTAGATAATATCCATGCAAAGAAATGATGCAATCCTCATTTGTAGCTTTCACCTTTGAATTGTGTTGCATCTGATCATCTACTTGTTTGTCACAACTTAGAGTTTGTTCAAGGATGATTGGTGTTGTTTCAATGATCGAATTTTCTTTTGTCAAAACATACCCAAACGATATGTAGAAATGAAACCTTCAACATATGAAGCCAACAGGAAACAGTTTAGTTTGCCGGGCATTTTTTTTTTGTATACAAATTAAATTGTCTCCAACAAGAATTGAAGGGAAATTTGTATCCCAAATTTGATTTGATTGAAGGCCAGAAAACAGAGCACGAGTAATCTTTTCCCATCTAAATATAATTACCACGTTCCCTGAAGGAAAAAAAAAACACGAAATCCCCGCCCGTGCCCCCAAAATCAGAACCCTCCCGCCCACCGTAACCGCCGAGTACCAACAGCTCGCCGCCGGCAGCCATGGAGCTCGTCGCTCGCCTGCTCCGCCGCCTCCTCTGGCTTCTCCACCGCCGTCGCCGCGGCCTCCCACCGGACGCCCCCCTCGACTTCCTCTGCTTCCTGGCGCGCGAGGCAGCTCGAGTACTCCTCCCGCCGCCAGCCACGCAGCCCGCGGAGGCCAGCAGCATCCTCGCCGCCGTCCTCTCCGCCGGGATCCTCCGCCTCCCTCGCGGCCCGACGCCTCCGTTCGCGGTCGCTCCGCCCAGCGAGGCCGCCCACCCGCCCCTCCTCCCCATGGCGGGCGACGCGGAGGCGCGACGGCCTCTGCTCCGCCTCGCGCTCGCCCGGATCCGCTCGGGCGCTCTGCCCGCTCCAGTCGACGCGGTGGCGCCTCCTGCTGCACTCCACGCCCCAGCGCCTCCCGCTCCAGTCGACGCCCGCGAGCAGTTGGATAGGATCGTGTTCGGCGCTCTGGTTCACTGGACACGCCGCGTCGCTCCCTCGCCGACAGAGCCCTTCGCTCTCCGGCTCCTCCTCCGCCTCCCCGAGCGCCAGTCTCGCCGGCTTCTTCCGCCGACCCCGAGCGCCCGCGTCAAGTCCACCATCCTCGGCGTGCTGTTCTACCTCGCCCTCCGCCGGCTCCTGTCCGCGATTCCCCGCGAGAAAGATGCCGCCCTTCTAGATTTTGTCGGTCTTCTTCCTTCGGGCACCGAGGAGGCCCGCGCGGGCATTCCACCCCCGCCCCCGCGTGCACCCGCCAGGCTCCGCCCGCGTGCTCCGACACCAGCCGCAACCGCTGATGACGGCGTGCACTTACTGATCCGCCACGCTCTCGCGAGGTTCCCGGCTCGACGTCGAGTCGTTGCTCCGACCCCCGCGCTGATCGCCCTTCGTCTCGCCCTCGACCGCACCGTGTACATCATCACTATTCATGTCCTGGCCATGATGAGGATGCTCGAGATGCGCGATGCCGCCACCGCTGCGCGTGCTGCTGCCATTGTAGCTCTGACTACTCCGAGTGATGATGCTACCGAGGGCAATGTTGATTCCGAGGAGGGCGTCCAGGAGGTGCTCGTTTCGAGTGCTGACGAGGCACGAGCTATGATCCGGGGCTGGGATAGCGTCGAGACGTCGACGGTGGTCGTCGATGTGCCGCCGCACCTCCCTCACGAGGAGGCTCTCATCATCAACAACATCCTTATGGATTCCGGAGCACGGCCATCGCTCTTTCGCCGAGGTCCGATCTTGTCGTTTATCATAGAGTAGATACACTTCGCTCTTCATTTGCTGAGTATATTCGTAGCTGCATTCATTCATGTTCATGTGTTCGGATAGATAGCAGAAACTATGAGATAAATGAGGTCAAGTGTGGGCGGCAACTATGTGTTGTTAGCATGTACGTAGTTGGATTTACACCAAATTTTGAGACAGACACCTGCAACTGCAAAGTAGAGTGACAGATGCAACAACGGTGTGTTTTGCATAACATTCAGAAACCATTGCCAACAAAAGAAATAAAAAATAGCTGCAGTGCTTATCCATGTTATGTACCTAGTTACAGTGTTGATGCTTACAAGGGGGTCGATTTAGGAGCTAGGGTTTGAGCGGATTGGGGAATCAATTCAGCCAAGCAAAGAGGAAATCTTCATTATAGTGTACTGTAGCAGTATAGCTGTAAAGTGATTTGATCACAATAGAAATGGCATGCCCACGCAGCGGTGGGACTTGGTTGCTATATAGCCTTGACAGTGAAATGAAAGAGAACAGTAAATGAAATGCTACAGATAACTAGTAAAAACACGGCGGGCATTTGGATAACTGAACAGGCTTCACTTCAGGAGGAGTAACATGTTGAGCAGGCTTCTTCATAGAGATATCTTGAATTAAGTACAGAGCATATCCAGTTTGCTCCAGCTGATAGCATAGAATGTAACTCAGAGCTCCCCATTTCAGTAGCTGATGCAATGGAATTACAAGAAGGAATAGTTAACAGGTGCTTTCCATCTTTTCTGACAATGGCAGATCTCTGCTCATATAATCAAAAGAAACTGGACTATGCCTTGCCAGGAAGTCACACCCTAGGACCATATCATACCCAGGTAAATCTAGCACTCTAAAAGAGTGTTCAAATTTTTATTTGCCCGTAGTAAACTTGGTGGTAGGAATAAAGGATCCAGACCACAACACTCCTCCACCTGCTACTCTCACAGCTTCTGATTTGCCAATAATAATATTGCAAGTAGTGGTCAGGGTAAATTTCAAATTTATGAAAGTAGAATTACTCCCAGAATCCACATTGTTTTCCCCCAATGTTCACTATGACAGACATAGACTTTTTGTACTGACGGCTTGGACAGAAATTTGCATGCACTGCTCATCAGTTTGTGGCTGCTCAGGATTGTCAGTTTCAGTTAATTCCTCTTGTCCCTCCTGAATATCAATAGCTTCTTCTCCAGTCAACATATTAATGGCTGGAGCTTGTTTGCATTTGTGGCCGTGAAACCAAACATCCCCAACACTTCCCGGGTTCCCTTGCTTTCTGAATTACAGCTGGTTGCTTGAACTCCCCTCTATCTGGTAAGTTGTTCTGAGGTCTGTTGTACTGAAAATAATGTTTGTTGTGACCAGCAGTAACAGCAGGATAGGGCATCTTTGCAGGTGTAGCTTGCTCAATGTCCACAGCTAACCAGTATGCATCTGTCAAAAAGCATTAAACCTGTTTTGCTTAAACTTGAGCCATGATATCTTCAAACTGGTCAGTGTACTCAGATATGGATAAGTTGTTTTGCTTAAAAGCATTAAACCTGTCCACCAAACCATAGGCACTAGAAGCAGAGGAACGATGAAGAATCTGCTCACAAAACTGTCCCCATGTTAACTGTTTACTGAGAACATTTGATCTCCTCAGCCATAACATCTGCTCTATCCACAAAACAAAGTTGTGCCAAAGATATTTTAAACTGTACTGCTCAGGAGGTGCACCTGCCATCTGAAAATATTTTTCTGCCTGCGATTAGTACCATCGAAACGAGGTGGGCCTTTAGTTATGGACTTAAGGAACAGTGTTCTCATATCCTTGTCATAAGCTTTTGGATAATCATCCCACTGCAATCGATTGCCTATTTGCTGTTGTTGATGGAACGCTGGTGTTCCTCTGCTCCCTCTTTCTGAATTTCGTCTGCTTCTGAAGGTTTTTCTGGTTGTTGCTCCTGTTCCTCAACACCAACACGGTCAGGGGCCTGCTGAAGAGTTTTAAGCACATCTGTGATCGTCGAGATAACCTTTGTCATGGCATCCTGCTTGGAATTCGTGTTCTGATCCTCTTTCCTAAGCAGATCCACCTCTTCACGCAAACCTGTGGTTTCTTCCCGATTTGCCAGCACGTCGTCCTTGAGATTGAGCAACTCCACCAGATCTGGCTCATCGACGCTTGGCTTCGAACGTCCCATGATCCCGCTCTGTGGAGAGGAATTTACACCCACGAACAGCGGCAACCTGAACCACCAGCAGATCCTACTGCCGCCAAAGAAGAACACCACCAAAATCAGCACCACCCGCACGTAAACCTGGAATTTCACCACCGAGACAAGGCGTCCCAGCAACCAGTTCCGCCTCGCGAGCTGCCAACGAACTTTTCACCGCCACCAACACCACCACAGCACCGCCGCCACACCGCCACCGACAGGAATCAGGGTGGGAAAAGGCAGGGAAACAACTAGCATGGCGCCAAGGAAACGTCAGAGGAAGGGGATCGATTTAGACGCTAGGGTTTGAGCGGATTTCAGGAATGAGGTAATAGCACCCCAGGTACCCTAACTTGCACAGAATGTGACGATTTAGTCCCAAACTTGCAAAACTTGACTCCACCATACCCCAACTTGCACCTCATGTGATGATTTAGTCCCAAGCCAATCACAGCTCGACAATTGGCAGCCACGTGGCTGGACCGGTCAGCGCACACACTTTTACACAAAACCCTCTGCCGTTTCCTTTAATCAACCCGCACTCACCTCCACCTGAATTTGCCGTGACATCCACATGACAACGGCTAGCTCCCGTGACCCCGCTCCCCCACCCCACCAGCCCCCACCGGCGGCGGCCGCCCCGGCCCCGTCGGCCCCCCTCTCGGCACCGCGCGTCCCTCGTCGCTCACCACCGCAGCCCCCCGCTTGCAGGTTCAAAGTGGAGAATGGGGGTCGTCGACGCACGCACACCCCCATGGCTGCGATGGCGGCCGACCCGCTGCTCGCCGCCCCGGCTCCCCCTGCCGGCGCTGGCTCCGTTCAGCATCTGAAGCCCCCGGCAACGAGCCCCTCGGGCCTCCCATCGCTACTCTCCCCGCTGCATCTGCCGCCTCCGACGGACAAGATCCCCTTGCCTGGCGTTGAGGTCGAGGATGGGGAGTTCGCCGCGCCGTCGCCGCCGGCGGGCCTTGTCTCCGGAGATGCGTTGCTTCAGCCTGTTGTCGTGGTGGGTGATGAACCGACCCTGCAGTCGCCTCCACCCGTCTCCAGCCGCAGCGGAGACGTTGTCGAGGAACAGACGCAGCAACCGCCTCCTCCCGTCACACAAGAGCACAAAGTTGGTGCGGCTCCCCAGCCTTCAGATCTGTCAGTTCGTGGCGCTGGCAATGTCTGCTCCACAGAGCATGCGCCGCAGTCGCCCACGGCTGTTGTGGAGGGCTCCTGCCATGGTGTTGCTCGCGTCTCGTCGAGCTGTCCCGCGCTGCTTCCAGGTAGGCGTAGGGTGCTCCAGTGGCGACGTCGGCGGCAGCGCGGAAGAAGAAGAGTTGTGGGCAAGCGTCGACGGGAAGCGCGCGGTGCAGGCGCGGCGGCCGCGCTGACCTTCAGGGGAAACCAGACCGTGTTCGTGGACGAAACGCCGGTGGACGTCATGTGGGACCTGCACGGCTGGTGGTTCCGGGAGCCTCCGTACGGCAGCGCCGTGGTCATGCTCCGGGCGCGCAGCGTGCTGGAGAGCCGACTGTGGCTAGAGGAGGAGGAGGTCGCCACCGCCGAGCCGGGGTTCTCGCTCGTCCTCCAGGCCTTCAAGTCCCGCGCTGATGGACTATCATGTGCCCCTGCCCATTGATCATACATGTAGCTACTCTATTCAAATGAGAAGACGGCGAACTTCGTGGAATTATGCAAACTGCCTGTTTCACTGAAGTCGAAGGGATCAGTAAGTTTACAAGCAACATGATCACGAACATAACAGGTGATATACATTGATGTGAGTGTGTAGTGTAGGCAAATTTCATCTCCCTTGCTAGTTGATTTTACTCTTCTCCGAATCATAACTTGTGATGTGTGCAAGTACAGAACAAAAAAAAAGTGCAATAGTTTGGATCCTTCTGTGTTGAATGGTGAAATCATACTTTAGATCCTTCTGTGTTGAAAGATGAAATCTTACTTTGGATCCTTCTGTGTTGAATGATGAGGTGGTGTAGATATGGGGGGCAATAGTTTCTGCTTGTTGCCACTTACCTTCACTACTGACTGTTCTTATGTAAATACACCAATAACAGTGGTACAGTTACAAGTGATTGTTGCAGCATAAATAATCTATCAACAGGTAATAGTAGATGTAATTCTACTAACGCTGAGGGGTATTATCAGCCTACTGTTTGATGGCCATTGACATTCACATGTTATCCTGGTGAGACCAGTCATGAAATTTTAGTTGCCAAAAGAAAAGAAAAAAAAATGGATACATGATGCTTCACTAGACATACACTGTCTTCCCAGTCCCAAGTATATGCAAACAGTTGATGTTCGGGAAGAAACTATGCATGCCTGTCTGAGTACTCGAGTGTGATAAACAGTCAACTGCTTGAGTGTGATCAACAAATAATGTAGTGCTTTAAGAAAAAACCTGAATGAATTCTCATATTTACATCAACTCTCTGTAAAACTAACATATAACAGCCATCCTTGCACACATGAAAATGTTTCTGATTCTAGAGGTCTGCTAAGACTGCAGGAGAAAACGACAGCACAAAAGGAGGTAGATTCAACATCAAAATAGTAGTGAGTAGTTGATTTCAAATACCTGGTAAAATAAGTCAGTGTCACATTTTCTCCATTTGGCTCGTGTTTTTTTGTCCATATACGAATGGTAATTCAGTGTAGTAGCATTTTCTAGCGCATGATTCTCTGTTCTGTCATTGTCATAGTTATCTCCAAAAGGATCAAAATCATCAGTATCTCCAAAATGGGAGCTGCTGTGAAAAGACATCAACAAATAACAGGACAGGGGAAAGTCAGCGAGATCATGATTAAAGCAGCATACCAACTCATCAAATTTAAGCATACAAATTTAGATGCTGAAACAAACAACTGCAGCAGCAACACCAAGTTCATATAACCTATCTGAAAAAGTGAAGTGTCTACATGATAAAATAGAAAGCTTGCAAATCAAACTGTAGCATTGTTGTCAAACAAAGAGGAAATCTCCATTATAGTGTACTGCAGCAGTATAGCGGTAAAGTGATTTGATCACAATAGAATGGCATACCCACGCAGGGGTGGGACTTGGCTGTCATATAGCCTTCACAGTGAAATGAAAGAGAACAGTAAATGAAATGCTACAGGTAACTAGTTAAAACACGGCGAGCATCACGAGCCGTCGGATCACACTTGATGGACTTCTCATAGCCACTGGACAACTGAAACAGTCGGCACATTCTCTGAACCTGACAGTCCATCCTCTGCTGCCCCCAACATTTCAGGATACCGCATCGGATTTCCATCCCTGGCTATACATCCCTACACCAACTGATCCCTTAAAGTAAAATCAAGGTGCAATTGGGTGAAAATTTTCCTTTAAGATGCCTTCTTGTAGTTGTATGAAGCAAGTCAACATCCAATTCTTTGTCTTTGCGAAAGCCTTCTATTGGATATTGGTATGAGTGATCTATACATAAGACCCCCAATGCAGGGGCATTTTCAACCATGTGCAGAAGGAACTCAACTTCGCCCTTGCATGCTTCAAATCCTGTAATATGCAGGCTCTTCATGTCGTTGAACAGACGCTTTGAAAGCTTCCTGATAGGTTCAGGTTCTTGTACCACGCGCACATAAGCAGCGTTACAAAACTGCAATTTTGAACCAAAAATGAAATGAGAAGGCTTGTGACTAATCTGTTATTCATTTTATCTATAATCAAATGTCAATGAATAATCAGAGTACATGACCAAGTTGCGATAGAGTTTTTATCAAATTGTCGTTTTAGGTTGTGAAAGATTTAAACTGAACAAAAAACAGTAGCTTAAAAAAAGGGGGCAAACCTGTCTAATAGTCAATCTCCATGCATTAGTTCCAAGACAGTATGTGCAACAACAAAGATAAAAAGAAATTGTCCAGCATAACTTGGCTCATCACGTTTTATACTCGGACAAATATCCTACTCATTTGTAAGCATGACATTTGCATGGTTCAAAAATGAGATGTATAGTGCCTTAGAAGAAGCTATAATGTAGTAATACTAATAAGAAATGTATAGACTATCAGCCAAAAAACCATATGAGTACTTACGTGCAGCTCTAGCTTTTCAATTAAAGGAGCAGACCTCAGAAAAGAGACCAACGACAAGCTGTCGAATTCTTTGACATAGGCCAACCTCAATTGTAAGTATGTCATCCGAGAAAACTTGCATGGGTAAGACATCAAACAGGGAACCTGAAAGATAGATAACCAAAAGGTCATGCCACGATAATATAATATAATGGGATGATCCACGATATAAAAGTTGGTCGAAGAGCAAACCTCTGGTGATTTACAGCCTGCATTGAGGGTCAGATGTTGCACACTTGTAAGAACTTTAGCAAGCACGGTAATAGTGTGCTCAAGAGTGTCTCCAAAATAATATATGTTTGCACATTTCAGTTCCGATGATTTACCGAGGTCAATAGGCACCGCCACTCCTCTGTATTCGAAAGTCGCAAGGTTCACGGCATGGAATGCTATATTTGTTAATCTGCAGGAAGCAATTTTCAAGTATAGCAGGTGAGGCAGTGGGCCGTTAACCTTTAGTTCACCATTGAAATGGCATCTAACAATACTCAGCCACTCTAGGTTACAGCAGTTTGACAACATATGTTGAATATCCTTCCCACTGACATTCACTATGCTCAGATCAAGCTTCCTTAGGTTAGGGAAACCACTAAAATGCATCGGTGGCTGGAAATCTACAAAGCTAAGATGAAGTTTCTGTAGACGGTGTATACTATCCTTGTCTAAAAGGTCAAGCGGGAATTTGTACCGATCAACACAACCTGGGGGTTGACGCCCTTCTGATGCTAAATCAAGAACTAGTGCCTTTGTCCGCGATGATACAGCAAAACGTACCCAATTATCAAGATGTTCAACCAACATCCAGTTCAACTCAATTTTGATTTCAAGCTCTTCAACCAACTTGCCACGGCACTGTCTCAGGACCCTATTAACAATGTGACTGAACACTAGATTATACACTCTTTTCTCATGATATTTCTTGCCACACATTGTATTTCCATCGAAACTCAGTTTAGGACAAACTGTCCACAAGTATCTCCATTTCCTTGAGACGGCACTGGTTCTTACAGCCTCTTCCACAGACAACTTTGACAAAACTGTGCATAACACGTCCTGCAGAACAAAAAATATATTGTAGTTGCGCACAGGTAGAAATTAGTAATCTGCAACCAACAGACGGGCTGGAGCACAAGATTTTAGCATAGTACCTCTGGAAGGTCTCCAAGCAGATCAACCGCTGGTTCCTCTGCGCCATGACTGATGTAGTCAGACAAAACTCCACAGATGAGAATGCCACACAGTTTGAATGGATCGTTTGCTGTAATTCCCTCTGCACGGGTTGCTCCGCAAACCAGAATGGTCAGCAATTGAAACCGGCCGCTCGATATCTGCTTTCGACAGAACGCTTCACTACGTACTATGTGCTCAGATATAGCCCTGAAAGCCAGAATGATCAGCGGTTCAAACTGACGGCCTGCTATCCTGCTGCTGCTGCTGCCTCCTCCTGGGTGGAGTTGCCTTGGATGGCAATGATTCACCACTGCAGTTGTTCCAAGCATGAAGGTGAGCATGTTCCCCATTCTGAACTGCAAAAACAAGGAGAAGCCCAATTAAAACAGATTTTCTCTGACAAAATTTCATAAGAAGTCAAGCCCCCTAACCACCACCAAAAAAAAAACAAGAAAAAAAGTTGCTTCCTTTACTGGGGACAGGACAGGGGCGGATCCGGTGTGCACCAAGAATTTCTCGATGGCGTCAATGGAATTTAACTAATCATGGATGGATGGATGCATATACCTCAGAAATCAGAGGCCGGAATTGCGGACCGGGCTGAGACAGGCAGGGAGGGGAAACGGCGATGGCGGCGCGTGAAGGGCAGAGGAGGTGGCGGAGGAGGAGAGGTAGGGCACCGGCAGCGGCAGGTCGAGCCGCGGTGGGATGGGCCGGTGGGTCGGACTGAGGAGAGTACGGCGAGCGTCGGCGGGGAGTAAAGAGGCGTACCCCTACCGGCGGCGAGTAAAACAAGGAAGGAAGGAAGACGATGGGGATTTCTGGTCCACTTCTTTTCGCCTTTTCTTTTATTTAGCAGCTTATATTAAGCACAATTCAAAAAGAACTCTAAATTTATTTGTTTCACATCTTAATTTCGAAGTCCTCTTCTCTGTGTAAGGGGATCTTCCCGGATTCGGTTTAAAGTTAATCCTATCCTTTTTTTAAAATAGTCATGTATCAAATCATTATTATACTCAGTTGCTAAAAAATAAATCATTATTATAGGGCAAAAAAATCATTATTATACGGTGAAATGTAACTCCACAAAAAAATGTGTCGGTCGTCCCTCGAGAAAAAGTTCGGGTCCACCCGACCCTTCACTCGCATTGCCTCTTGCACCTGTGTCCTCTCACAAGCATAGTCATGTTTTCACACACACACACTTTCGATGATTAATACACTACCGATCTTACGATCTACCGGAGGTCGCAGAAGACAATAGATGGAAGGGATGGTGCCTGAAAGGATCTCGATAACCATGATGGTCACGCGGTGGTTTTACCTAGGATTGTCCTTAGATGGGTAAATAAATTTTCATACCTCATGTTTGTGGAGTTCTATTAATCAAGGGAAGAATTATAATGAGGTGGATCCAATCTACTAAAACCTAAGTTCTAGGTCAATAGAAATCAGATGCTCTTCTGGGACTCGCATACCCTTTGTATAGGTTGATATGTGGGGAACAAATCTCCTTTAATAGCCGAATTCATGACTTAGCACCCACGTCCTTATCTCTTCCGAGTGTGTACCGGTGTACGACTAGGTATAGGACCCGGGGACCCTAGACACTCATTGGGTGTCTTGGACCATGCATGCCCATACGGCATATAACCCCTCCCCCTTCCCCAGACTATGTACACATACTCACAAACAAAGCCTTTTCTCTTCGGTTTGTTAATGAGTATGTGTTCTCAAATGACGTAGGGTCTAAAGAGTATCATCCGACCTCATCTTATTCAAGCCTTTCTTCGACTATCTTTTGAAAAAATGGGAGCATCTACTTGAGGGAGTCCTGGATTCCTCGGACAGCCGGACTATATACGTGGGCCGGACTGTTGGGCTATGAAGATACAAGATAGAAGACTTCGTCCTGTGTCCGGGTGGGACTCTCTTTTGCGTGGAAGGCAAGCTTGGCGTTTCGGATATGTAGATTCCTTTCTCTGTAAACCGACCTTGTGTAACCCTAGCCCCCTCCGGTGTCTATATAAACTGGAGGGCTTAGTCCGTAGCAAGAGAACAATCAGAATCATAGGTTAGCTTCTAGGGTTTAGCCATTACGATCTCGTGGTAGATCAACTCTTGTAATACTCATATCATCAAGATCAATCAAGCAGGAAGTAGGATATTACCTCCATAGAGAGGGCCCGAACCTGGGTAAACATCGTGTCCCCCGCCTCCCGTAACCATTAGCCTTAGACACACAGTTCGGGACCCCCTACCCGAGATCCGCCAGTTTTGACACCGACATTGGTGCTTTCATTGAGAGTTCCATTGTGTCGTCACCAGAAGGCTTGATGGGTCCATCAATCATCTATAACGCAGTCCAGGGTGAGGTTTTCCTCCCTGGACAGATCTTCGTATTCGGCGGCTTTGCACTACGGGCCAATTCGCTTGGCCATCTGGAGCAGATCGACAGCTACGCCCCTGGCCATCAGGTAAGGTTGGGAAGCTTGAACTATACAGCCGACATCCGCGGAGATTTGATCTTCGACGGATTCGAGCCCATGACAGCCGCATCCTACCGCAACGATGAACACGACCTAAATCTGTCATCGGACCATGCTCAGGAGATAGCGCCTGTAACTGCTCCGGCCCTAGATCCAGAGCAGATTGCGCCATCCGAGGACGGGAGGCTCGACCCCGTCACGGAAACCGCAGACACGGCGGCGCTAGAGCCGAACACAGATTTGACCTCCAACGAGGCATGTGTTATTGGAACCTCGGACTCGTCTCCGACCATAGGTTCCGAACCGCGTCTATCCGCGCCTATCGATCAGGTGCCGATCGTTGAGTTCAGCTACGCGGATATATGCCGGCACTCGCCTTTAGGCGATGTGGTCAATTCATTAAGGGCCCTTGCCTTATCTGGGGATTCTCAACCGAACTATATCCGGTTCGAATGGGAGTCGAGAGCGAAGAATTTCAATCCCCACCCACCACCCACTTCATAGCCACTGTCGAAGATTTGACCGACATGCTCGATTACGACTCCAAAGACATCGACGGTATGGACGACGATGTCGGAGAAGAGGAGATGCAAGAGCCACCGCGCGCAGGGCGCTGGACGGCCACCTCCTCGTATGACGTATACATGGTGGATACACCCAAAGAAAACAATGGCGATGACAAAAAGGACCCAGTTGAGGATAAGCCTCCTAAGAAGCAGCCAAAGCACCGGCATCAGCGGCGCCGCTCTAAACCACGCCATGGTAAAAACAACGATACTGGCACAAGAGAAAATAACACTCCGACGATGTCGAAAACAATGAAGACCCCGTTGAGCCAACTTCCGAATAGGCCAAACGGGAAGACGGGCGTGCCAGCCCCGATGAACAGGCCATGAATGAAGATTTGGAGGACAGCAATTACATGCCGCTCTCCGAGGACGAGGTGAGCCTCGACGACGAAGAATTTATCATGCCTAAGGATCCCGTCGAGTAGGAGCGTTTTAAGCATCGGCTAATAGCCACTGCAAAAATCCTGAAAAAGAAGCAGCAGCAGCTTCAAGCTGATCAAGATCTGCTCACCGATAGATGGACTGAGGTCCTGGCAGCCGAGGATTATGGCCTCGAGCGCCGAACTAAAAGTTACCCGAAGCGCAAGTTGCTACCTCAATTCGATGACGAGGCGCTGGAGCCTGCACTACCAGCACATGATGCGGCTGACTGACCACCACATGGCTGGGATAAAGCGGCAACTCAGTCCTAACACCAGCCCGCACTACCTCGCCGAACAAACAGAAACACAATAGCTCGGGGATACACACATGACCTGCGGCATGACCTAGAGGACAAAGCAGGCCAGACCAGATCGGTCTATGGATCGCGGGGGCGCGCCCCAATACACAACGACGGCCATATTGCCGGACATAACAAATACAACCCTGTTTGGGCCGAATACCGCAAACCAGCTCCACCCGAGCTGCATCGCGATGTGGCCCGACATAGAGGCGCCACACACCCCCTATGCTTCACTGATGAAGTAATGGAACATGAATTCCCAGAAGGGTTTAAACCCGTAAACATCGAATCATATGATGGGACAACATATCCCGCGGTATGGATTGAGGATTTTCTTCTCCATATTCATATGGCCCGCGGTGATGATATCCACACTACTAGAAATACCACTACTAATGGCGCACCTAATATGGCCATTAATGGCGCATCACTGGTGCGCCATTGATAGCACGCCATTAGTAATTTTTACTAATGGCGCACCAGCTGGTGCGCCATTAGTATCTGGTATACTAATGGCGCACCACCTGGTGCGCCATTAGTATATGCGAGGGTGCGCCATTAGTATGCCTCCCAGTTAGCATGTATACCCAGGTGCTTTGGCATACTAATGGCGCACCACCTCTGGATGCGCCATTAGTAACCGCAGCATACTAATGGCGCACTACCCGGTGATGCGCCATTAGTATGCACTGTCATACTAATGGCGCACTGTCGTGTGATGCGCCATTAGTATGAATATTAGGTTTTTTTTTATTTTTTTATTTTCTGTTTTTTGCACAGGTTACAAAATGTATAATTTGACAAAATATAGACAGCACACATCAACAATAGATTCATCAAATACAATAGAAGATTAGTCTTTGAATACAATTCATCATATTAGTCTCCGAATACAATTCATCATATTAGTCTCCGAATTAAAAAGACCGAACAAAGATAGAACATTATATTACAAGTCTCGAGACCGCGAGTAGCGAGTTTGTCTTCGCATTACAAGTCGATATCGATCATCTAAACTACCATCACATAGAAGAGAGCTGCGGTCATCACGATGAGCATCATCACGATGAAACTCGTCTTCGTCCGGTTCCTCCAACGCTCCCTCCCCTCTCCCGCTAGATAGCGGGCGTATCTAGATTCGGCCTCGGCCCTAGTGGTGTACCCTTTGTAACTGTTACCGCTGAATCGGTGAACCTGTCTCCGACACTCCTCCCAGTCATCGTAGACTCCGGGAACCTTACCCTTGTACACGACATACGTCGGCATCACTATGCACTAGCCAAACGAAACGTTAGTACCAATTCACAGACAATACATAAGCAATATATAATTATGCAACAGAACGATCGGAAGAGAAAAGCAAGACATTAATAGCATCGATTACATCTAAGTTGAACGACTCTCAAAACCAAAGAGACATACTACAAGTTCATTAAAGTTTAATTACAACATGAGCCAATCGATGTTTCAGAACTAGACAACTCGACTCAAGGGACCGGAGCGTGGATGAAGCCGCCGTCTATCGTGGGAGTCATGAAAGAACGGGCGTTGTCATCCTGCATTTGTAGCATTGTGTCGATGTCACTGTTGGACGGTTGATTTCTGAGGTAGAACTGCCCCGAGGTACGAAGGACATCTTGATGGATGATTTCCGCAAACTCCGACTGGATGCGAAAGAATTCTTATCGGAGGTCCGCGTCCTGGATTGCCGACACGCTCGCGGCCCAATCTTGGAGTTTACTCGGTAGCAGAAGTTGATGATGGTCCCGTACGATCGCCCGCATGTGATGGATGGCGTAGTAGGCACCCTTCTGACCGCCAGGCGGCTGCTTGACGCAGCAGAACGTCGTATTGTGGGAGAACACGTGCTTGCCGTACTTACGAATAGGCCTGGTGAAGGTGCCTCCAGATTGGGCGTCTACGTTCTTGACATTTGTGTAGTCTACGTTCGACTGACGGTCCGGGTCGAAATACGTGGCCATGGAATATTTGGGGCTTAGGAGGATGAGCGTGCAACGTGTGTCACTGCAGAAAACACGGAATGTTAAAAAAAAACGATCGAAAAGTAAGAATTCATATGTTACGGGCCGGTTGAGGGGAGGACTTACTCGGGAAAGTAAGGCACGAGGAAGTTATCCTTATCTTGGTTTGCCAGAATGACGCCTTCGAGGTAAGAACTCGCGACTTGCCGGTCCCCAGCGCTGCCCAAGATCTTGGCACGCATGTAGAAGGGGTCGACTATCACGATGTCCGGGGTCTTGTCGCGAATGATCCGCATCTCCATACTCAGCGAAAATAGCCGAACGAAGGTGTAGTGCAGCGGATGAAGGTTAAACATAGCAAAGATGTCATCAAACCGCAGGACGATCGTACCCCCGATGTCGCCATCCACAAAGCCCTTGCCCTCTGGCACCTTGGCCACGAAAACCGGGTATGCCACATCCTTCTCTCTGAGACGCCGCTTCTCCAAAGAAAGAACACTGTCGTGCAGACTCCGCATAGCACCGGTTGCAGCATTGAGCATATTTGGTGGTAGCATCGCCCTACCCGCCACATGCACCCTCCTCGAGATATCCTGCGGTGAAGGTGGCCCGTCCTGAGCACGGATCGTACTCGGTGCCGGCTGGCTTGCACCCTTCTTAGTCTTTCTTTTGCGTGCCTTCTTCTTCTCCTGTAATGGGACCGAGTTCTGCTCATAGACCGCCTTCTTGAGTGTGTTGGGGCTGATAATATTTCGCACCTCGCCTATCTGAGGCTCGGTGAAGTCGGCAGCTGGAGGCGTCTCCTGAGAGCTGAACGCCAGACGGCGCCTGTTGCAACTTGGCTTCTCCGCGGTACGAGCTAGATCGCACACGTCTTTTGTTGGGTTTGGTTCTTGAGAAGGAGGCCCCATGAAGTCGCCATCGTACCCATGCTCGGCAAAGTACTGATCGACGTTGCCAAATGTATCATCGTCGTCGTCGTCGTCGTTCTGATCCTGTGCCATATGCATGTTTGGATCCAGTGGCATAGGGATGTCCGGCACCGTTACGTCGGTCTTGCCATGGGGCCGACTTGGCGCCGGCACGACTGGCGGTGTTGTCTTTGGGGTGGTGTCCCCCGCCCCCAAACGAATCTGGCTCTTCGGCCAAAGCAGGGGCCAGCTCAGGCAGGCGCTGAGGGTCATCACGTCATCATCGTCGGCCCCGACGGGTCGAATCGGAGGTAACAAGTCGTCGTAGCCTGGCAGCACCCGAACCAGTTGAACCCTAAACAAGTTGGGTGGCATCTGGGTACCGTGGAACAAGGGGTTGCCCGGTTGAACGATTTTGCCCTTGGCGACATCGACCAACTCGTTGTTCACGAAGTGGAGGAGAGTGCACGGAACGTCGGCGGCGCCCTGCGAAAACATGTAGGGCGTCAGGGATGCCCAGTCAAAGGCAAGGAGATGAAGTCCTCGGCCGAGAGAGGCTTAATTAGTTACCGTGATGATGGCGTCGAGCTCGGCTAATGTCGAGGCACCGCCAATGGCGGGCGTGCAGTTGACGGAGCGGCCGCTTGCTGAAGAGGTGCCGGCCGGCGTACACCCGGGTGCATTAAGCTCCCGTGCCGGCGTCGGAGACACCAATGCCGCCTCCGCCGGAGGCACCAATGGCCCCGCCATCGCATTATGCGAGTTGCTGGCCGTGAAGCTAGGAATCGGGGGCGGCCCTTGTTGGCCGCCCGCAATCCACGCACTCAACCCCGAGATCAAGGTAGGCACAAGGGCGGTGATCGTCGCTCCGAGTCGTTGTTCCACTTGCTCTTGGACAATCTCCGGAATCCGCGCCACCTGTGCCTTGAGTTCTTGAACCTCTCGCGCCTGGCTTTCCGAGCTGGTCTTTTTCTCCTTCCGCACACCAGCGGTATAGTATGACCCCCATTTTGTCGACAAGCCTTTGCCGGCCACACGACCAGCTGACGTCGGCTTACTGAGCTTATCCTTGTTCTTCATTATATTCAAAC
Source organism: Triticum dicoccoides (assembly GCF_002162155.2). Lineage (NCBI taxonomy): Eukaryota > Viridiplantae > Streptophyta > Magnoliopsida > Poales > Poaceae > Triticum > Triticum dicoccoides. Next base: position 610,584,340 of record NC_041386.1, read on the forward strand.
CCCTATTTAGAGTGGTGTCCCAAGGGTTGCTCTGAGTCGACCCCGCGCTACTGCTTTCAGTCGCCTGCGAAAGGAATGTGAACCATTTAGAAATTCGGCTTCATTAATTAGAATGCAACCATATGGAGCTAATTACGCGGGGGTGTATTCCTTACCAGAACAAGCTCAAGCTGCCTGGTCTTCGGATCCGTGGTAAGCTCCTTTGTTTTCGGGTCCTTCTTGTACCGGGCCCTGACAAAGTTCCTGGTCTGCTTGTCACCGTATTTATCGAAGAGGGGCGGTAGGCCTTGCTCGGCACGGTCCGCCTCCTCCTTGTCCCATATAGGCTCCGCCACTCTGTAACCGCCGGGACCGAGTGTGTGTTCCCCTATGTTCAGCTCCCGCATTTGTTTCCCCCACTCACTTGATTGGGAGCTTGCGGTGCTCGAGCAATTGATCTTGAAGTCGTTGTAGTCATCTTCGGCGATCGAAGGATTTTTCTCCTTGATCTTCTCATAACTCTCACCTTTCTCGATCATTCTCTTCACATTGCTTTTCCAAGTAGACAGGGCCTTGCTCATCTTCGTGAGGGCAGCATTGTTCACTTTATTCCCTTTGAGGCTTGTGTTTTCGAATTCAGCGGGGAACTTGTATCGTTCGTGCAGCTTCGTGAAGAGGAGGTGGCGCAAATTCCCCCGGTCAGGATGCCTCAGGTTCTCGGTGTTGATCGAGACGGTGCTCCGGACAATGCACCCGAGCTGAAGCGAGTACCCCTTGACTATTCGTTCGGGCGCCGTTGGATTCCCGTTGGAGTCCACTTCAGTAACTTCCTCCTTGAGGGTGCGGAGCACGATCGGGCGCCGGTCCTTCCGTTGCCTCTTCGGCTGGCTGCTATCTGTGCGTGCGCCGCCATCATTAGTGGTGGCATCCTCGGCGGCACCATCAGTGGTGGCATCAGTGTGGTCATCCTCGGCGGCACCATCCGTGGTCTCAGGATCGGTGGGGAAGGCGGCGGCCTCATACAAGTGAGGTTGTTCCTCCATCTCCTGGGACAGCTCCCAGAATGCCTTGCCGCCCGAACCCCCGGCCTCATCGTTGTGGGCCATGTTTCTCTCTAAATAGAAACAAAGTTTGGTCAAAAAGTTGGTTATTGTCAAGGAACAAGATCATGGTCTCATCATTTAGGGTTTGTCGACACCGAGGCATCCTAAAATCTAAGCTTTTATCATTGAGGGTTTTTCGACGCCAAGGCACCCTAAAAGCCTAACGTTTCATCATTTCGGTTTTTATCGACATCGAGGCACCCTAAAAGCCATGCATTAGTCACAAGTACGCCGGGGCACTTGATCCTACTTAATTAACTACTAAGATACCCCGGCCCATGCATTAGTCACAAGTACCCCATATGTCCTATTTTTAGCAAAGTCATGCTAAAATTCACGGAAAATTTCAGCATGACCTTTGCTGAAAATAGGACATATGGAGTACCCAAATTTGCCGGAACGGAAGTTAATCGACATTCCGGCAAACTCAAGGGCCTCTCGGGATATCTTCCCCGCGTAACCGTAAGGAAGTTTTACTCCTAGGAGGCAGGTGAAAAACTGCTCGATCTCCTCCTGACTTAGAGTGAAGCACGCGGGAGGGTAGTCATTTCCGGTCTTCTTGGCCTTTTTGCCTTTGCGACGACTTTCTGTGTCCTGCTTCGCCTCATCATCATCATCATCATCATCATCATCATCATCATCATCATCATCATCATCATATATAGCGTGAAGCTCCTGCCTGATGCCCATTGATTTCAAGTCTGCCCTTGCTTTCGGCCCATCTTTGGTCCTCCCTGGCATGTTGAGCAGGGTACCAAGCAGACTCTCGCACACGTTCTTCGTGATATGCATGACATCAAGGCTGTGAGGCACACGGTGGATCTTCCAGTACGGCAAGTCCCAGAAAATAGACCTCGTTTTCCATACCTTTCAGCAGCGGCTCTGGCGCCTTTCGCTTCTTTCCCGGCTCTGGCGCCTTTTGCTTCTTTCCCGGCAGTGGGCAGTCTTTCCAATTTTTCAACAGCTTGTCTATTTCCTCGCCGCTCCTCGTACACGGGCGTTTTCGGGGTTCGGTTTCACCATCGAACAGATCCTTGCGTTTCCTCCACGGGTCATCGTCGCGAAGCCACCTTCGATGTCCCATGAACACGGTTTTCGAAGACCCAGGATCTCTATCTAGCTGGCGATACGTTGTGTCATCCATGCACCTTACGCATCCAGAAAATCCGTGGACTACCTGCCCCGCAAGATATCCGTAACCGAGATAGTCGTGCACCGTCGTGAGCAGTGCGACTCTCATAGGGAAATATTCTTTCTCTGCGGCGTCCCACGTATTGGCTGGCGTTTTCCACAGCGTGTCAAGCTCCTCTTTCAGCAGCCCCAGATACAGATTGATGTCGTTCCCTGGTTGTTTCGGCCCTTCAATTAGCATACTCATGTGAATGTACTTCCTCTTCATGCACAACCAGGGGGGAAGGTTGTACATCCACACAAACACAGGCCAGGTGCTATGTGTGCTTCTCTGGCTGCCAAACGGATTGACTCCATTGGTGCTCGCGCCCAGCACGATGTTCCTTGGATCGTTCCCAAATTCTGGGTATTCGAAGTTCAATGCTTGCCACTGGCTCGCATCCTTAGGGTGACTCAGCATCTTGTCTTTTTTATCTATCTCCGGATCATTTGCGTCATCTTCTCGCTTCTTCTCCTCCCTATCCGCGTGCCAACGTAGGAGCTTTGCTACCTTAGGATCCGCGAAATACCGCTGCAGACGAGGAGTGATCGGAAAGTACCACACCACTTTTCGAGGAGCTTTCTTCCTCTTCTTGTATCGAGTGACACCGCACACCGGACATATTGTAGACTCCGCGTGCTCGTCCCGATAAATGATGCAATTGTTCATGCACACATGGTATTTCACGTGCGGTAAATCCAGAGGACACACGATTTTCTTCGCCTCCTCCAAACTGGTCGGGCACTTGTTCCCCTTGGGAAGACGTTCGTGCCAGAATGACATGTTCTCGTCGAAGCTTGCGTCGGTCATTTTGTGTTTTACCTTCATCTCCAGGGCCATGAGCGTTACTTTCAGGCGGGTATCCTCGGGCCTGCATCCTTCATACAATGGAGTAACCGCGTCTAACTCAAGTTGATCCATCTTGGCTTTCTCTCGGGCGGCAGCTCTTGCGTTATCCATCTGCTTGAGAAGCAGCTCTTGAATATGAGGGTCCTGCACCCAGCCCATCGATGGTCCAGCGTCGTCTGCTCCGCCGGCATCATCATCTTCATGATCATGCCCGTCGACTGCTCCGGCATCTTCCTCATCATCATGTCCTGCATCTTCTACATGATGACTGTGTACAGCATCACAGTCGTGATCATCTCCTGGGGATTCTTCGTCTTCTCGCCCGCCCGAGCCGCGGTGGTTGTCTTGCTGCCCTTCCTCATTTCTTGCCCGGCCCGCATGGACGACTTCGTAGTCATCTTCATCACCTTGCCACCGATAGCCATCCATGAAACCACGCAACAGCGGGTGGTCCCGCACCTGCCCGGAATCCGGGTCCGCAATAAGGCTCTTCAGCTTGCATCTTTGACACGGACATCTTATCTCCGTCTCGTTCTTTTGAAGCATCTCGGCCTTCGCGGACCTCAAAAACCTATTCACGATGCCTTCGGTCATCGTGCGGACCATGGTCGCCTGCGGGGTAGAGCAAAACGATATTTTAGAACCAAACAAAAATTTGGCATGACCTTCCCTAAAAATAGGACCAAAAAGAATGCTTAATGCCAAAATTCTCGCCGAAACGGAAATGAATCAACATTCCGGCAAAATATTGGCAACTATCGCATATAAAATACCGGTACACCTCCAAACACAAACACATATGCAACACCACAAACATATGCAACACCACGAACATACATAGATCTAGCTAGGCCGTAAAAAGTGCATGTGCACATTGTTGTAAGGAGAACAACCTAAATATAGCTTCCCCCCTTACTTACCTATTAAAACAAGGTAATTTAACCATTTAATTTGAATGAATCTATGGTGGAAATGAGGTGAAAAAGAGGAGGCACCCGAGACAAGGAGGAGGTGGAGAGAATGAAGTGGGGAGAAAGTGAGTGTGTGGGTAGGAGAGGCTGTCCTAAATATCTTGTTGCTGCCCACTTACTAATGGCGCACCTCTTGCATGGTGCGCCATTAATACTTACAACTACTAATGGCGCACTTGGGCAGGATGCGCCATTAGTATGTTTGGATAGGCGCACTAGTTCAAAAAAAAATCCTATACTAATGGCGCACCCACTGCCTGGTGCGCCATTAGTAGTTACAACTACTAATGGCGCACTTGGGCAGGATGCGCCATTAGTATGTTTGGATAGGCGCACTAGTTCAAAAAAAAATTCTATACTAATGGCGCACCTGCTGCCTAGTGCGCCATTAGTAGTTACAACTACTAATGGCGCACTTTGCCGGGATGCGCCATTAGTATGTTTGGACAGGCGCACTAGTTAAAAAAAATTTGATACTAATGGCGCACCCGTAGCATGGTGCGCCATTAGTTGTTTAAACTCTAATGGCGCATCAGATTGTGGTGCGCCATTAGTATATACTAATGGCGCACCATCTTTCTGGTGCGCCATTAGTGTCAATCCCATCTATAGCCATTTTCCTAGTAGTGCCACGCCATCAAGTACCTCACGCTAAAACTCAAGGGACCAGCTCGGCACTGGTTGAACAGTCTGCCCGAAAACTTAATTGGCAGTTGGGAGAACCCGGAGGATGCCTTCCTTGACAACTTCCAAGGCACCTATGTCCGACCTCCGAATGCCGACGACTTAAGTCATATAATCCAATAGCCCGGAGAGTCAGCCAGGAAATTCTAGACTCGGTTCTTAACTAAAAAGAACTAGATCGTCGACTGTCCGGATGTCGAAGCCCTAGTGGCCTTTAAGCATAACATCCAGGATGAATGGCTCGCCCGACACCTCGGCCAACAAATGTCGAAGTCCATGGCAGCCCTTACTACGCTTATGACCCGATTTTATGCGGGCAAAGATAGCTGGCTAGCACATAGCAGCAACAACTCAAGTAAACCTGGCACTTCTGAAGTCAGAGATAGCAACGGCAAGCCCCAACGCAACAGGCACAAGCGTCGAAACAATGGCGACAACGCCGAAGACACGGTTGTTAACGCCGGATTCAGAGGCTCTAAGTCCGGTCAGCGGAAGAAGCCATTTAAGCGAAACAATCTGGGCCCATCCAGTTTGGACCGCATACTCGATCGTCCATGCCAAATCCACGGCACTCCCGAAAAACCAGCAAAACATGCCAACAGAGAATGTTGGGTTTTCAAACAGGTCGGCAAGTTAAATGCCGGAAACAAGGAGAAGGAGTCACAAAGCAATGATGATGACGAGGAGCCCCGGCCACCAAACGCGGGGGGATAGAAGAAGTTCACTCCACAAATCAAAACGGTGAACATGATATACACTACCCATATTCCCAAGAGGGAGCGGAAGCGCGCACTCAGGGACGTCTACGCGATGGAGCCAGTCTCCCCAAAGTACAACCCATGGTCGTCTTGTCCGATCACCTTTGATCGTAGGGACCACCGACTAGTATCTGTCATGGCAGTTCAGCCACACTGGTTCACGACCCAATCATTGACGGATTCCACCTTACGCGAGGCCTCATGGACGGCAGCAGCAGCCTGAACCTGCTTTATCAGGACACAGTGCGCAAGATGGGTATCGATCCTTCAAGGATCAAGCCCACAAAAACCACCTTTAAAGGTGTCATACCAGGTGTAGAGGCCTGTTGTACGGGCTCAATCACACTCGAAGTGGTCTTCGGATCCCCGGATAATTTCTGAAGCGAATAATTGATCTTCGACATCGTCCCCTTCCGCAGTGGCTATCACGCACTGCTTGGACAAACCACATTTGCTCGATTCAATGCGGTGCCGCACTACGCCTATCTCAAGCTCAAGATGCCCGGACCGCGTGGTGTTATAATAGTCAATGGAAACACAGAACGCTCCCTCCGTACCGAGGAGCACACCGCGGCCATCGCAGTAGAAGTACAGAGCGGCCTTCTCAGGCACAACCGCAATTCAGCGGCCAAGCACCCGGACACTGTCAAAAGAGTCTGAACTACTCTATAGCATGACGGTCCAGTTCGTCCAGAGCTCTACTAGCAATTCGGCCTCCGTCCCAGTCCCGACCAAACAATGGCATTTGCACCCGCGCGTACATAACTACACACTCAAAATACCATGGGCGTAGACGGAGGCAAAGTTAGACCAGGGTCCACAATGCGGCTCAACCGCTCCAAGACCTGCATATGTTCACCATTTCTTTTTCTTTTTCTTTTCAGGTTCCTTTCTTCCCCAAGCCTCTTTTCTTGATAACCTGACCATCGGACCTTTCAAGGGACGTATACACCAAGAAGGCAAGAAGCCTCGTCATGCAAGGGAATTCTCAGGTGGTCTCTACTAACGATCGTTATCCCTATTTTAAAACCTACACACAAACTGCCCTTGGTCCTGGCATGTCAAATAGCCCTACTACTTATTGCACTACTTGTACAAATACGCTTTGACGTATTAATCAGATTATAATGGAACATCGTTTGCGGCTCAATTCTTGCGACAACAACTTAGTGCTTAATGTTTCCTTTTCTTGATATTCTAATCAATTGCACACGTACAATCTGGTATGCTTTAATTCGCCAGGGGCTTCATTACGCCCCATAATACGGCAAGAAAGTCCCAACACCTTCACGGTAGTTCGGCACCCCAAATTGTAGCATTATATGCATCGGCTTCGAATCATGTCTTGGGTCAATAGTTGGGTTGCCCGGCTCCTGTGCTTGCTACCCTACGTTCCACTATATCGGCTAGGGTAGTAAAGGAAGAACTACTGCGAATGTGTCCTGGTTCTTCTAGACGAGCACCTCGGTAGAGAAAGCCAAAAACTGACTGTCATGATGCGGCGAGAGCTGGTCAGCTATTCGAGAGGTCACAAAATCTTAGCGATTTCTTCAGCATTATGCGATATTTAATGCATCATGCGATGGATCAGTTTTTATCCGATTAAGCGTGTATAGCGCCCCAAAGTTCGGTCTTCCGAACACCAGGGGCTACGCCCAAAATTTTCATCAAACTCCTATGGCTAAGTGAGAATGATAAAGCCGAATAGTCCGATTGCCTAGTTCGTTGCGCTAAACATCTCCTTAAAGGACCAAAATCTTAGATAAAGAGTGTTTAGATTTATCCCGAACACTGATACGTCTCCAACGTATCTATAATTTTTGATTGTTCCATGCTATTATATTACCTGTTTTGAATGATTATGGGCTTTATTATACACTTTTATATTACTTTTGTGACTAAACTATTAACCCGAGGCCCAGCCCATATTACTGTTTTATTGCCTGTTTCAGTATTTCGAAGAAAAGGAATATCAAACGGAGTCCAAACGGAATGAAACCTTCGGCAACGTGATTTTTTGGAAGAATATCACCCAGGAGACTTGGAGTTCACGTCAGAAGACCCTCGAGGAGGCCAGGAGATAGGAGGGCACCCCCCCTACTAGGCGCGCCCCCTGTCTCGTGGGCCCCTCGAGCACCTCCCGGCCGACTTCTTTTGCCTATATAAGCCTACGTACCCTAAAAAACATTGAATATCAAGATAGATCAGGAGTTCCGCTGCCGCAAGCCTCTATAGCCACCAGAAACCTCTTGGTAGCCCTTCCCGGCACCCTGCCGGAGGGGGGATCCTTCACCGGTGGCCATCTTCATCATCCTAGCGCTCTCCATGACGAGGAGGGAGTAGTTCACCCTCGAGGCTGAGGGTATGTACCAGTAGCTATGTGTTTGATCTCTCTCTCTCTCTCTCTCTCTCTCTCTCTCTCTCTCTCTCTCTCGTGTTCTCTCTCGTGTTCCCTCTATGGCACAATCTTGATGTATCCCGAGCTTTGCTATTGTAGTTGGATCTTATGATGTTTCTCCCCCTCTACTCTCTTGTGATGAATTGAGTTTCCCTCTTGAAGTTATCTTATCGGATTGAGTCTTTTGTTTGAGAACACTTGATGTATGTCTTGCCGTGTTTATCTGTGGTGACAATGGGATATCACGTGCCACTTGATGTATGTTTTGGTAACCAACTTGCGGGTTCCGCCCATGAACCTATGCATAAGGGTTGGCACACGTTTTCTTGACTCTCCGGTAGAAACTTTGGGGCACTCTTTGAAGTACTTTGTGTTGGTTGAATAGATGAATCTGAGATTGTGTGATGCATATCGTATAATCATGCCCACGAATACTTGAGGTGACAATGGCATATCTAGGTGACATTAGGGTTTTGGTTGATTTGTGTCTTAAGGTGTTATTCTAGTACGAACTCTTGAATAGATTGATCTGAAAGAATAACTTTGAGGTGGTTTCGTACCTACCATAATCTCTTCGTTTGTTCTCCGCTATTAGTGTCTTTGGAGTGACTCTTTGTTGCATGTTGAGGGATTGTTATATGATCTATCTATGTTATTATTATTGAGAGAACTTGGACTAATGAAAGTATGAACCCTAGGCCTTGTTTCCTATCATTGCAATACTGTTTACGCTCACTTTTATCGCTTGCTACCTTGCTATTTTTATAATTTCAGATTACAAATACCTTTATCTTCTGTCCATGTTGCACTTGTATCACCATCTCTTTTTGGGGTTCCAGAAGTATATGTTTGATACAGATTACTACAGACTATTCTGTTTTTGACAGATTCTGTTTTCATTATGTTGTTTGCTTATTTTCATGAATCTATGGCTAGTATGTAAGGGTATGAACCATAGAGAAGTTGGAATACAGTAGGTTTAACACAAATATAAATAAAGAATGTGTTCATTACGGTTCCTTAAAGTGGTGATTTAGTTTCTTATACTAACAGAGCTTACGAGTTTTGTTTTGAGTTTTGTGTGGTTGAAGTTTTCAAGTTTTGGGTAAAGATTCGATGGACTATGGAATAAGGAGTGGCAATAGCCTAAGCTTGGAGATGCCCAAGGCACCCTAAGGTATTATTCAAGGACAACCAAGCAACTAAGCTTGGGGATGCCCCGGATGGCATCTCCTTTTTCGTCTTCGTTCATCGGTAACTTTACTTGGAGCTATATTTTTATTCGCCACATGATATGTGTTTTGCTTGGAGCGTCAATTTATTTTGTTAGTATGTGCTTGATGTTATTTAGAATAATGTTTTGCATCTTTATTTTCAATAAAAATTTCAAGAATAGCCTTTACCATGCTTATTTTGCTAGTATACATGTTGCTGTTTGAAAACAGAAAGTTTACCGCTGTTGCAAACATTCCCTAGAAAAGTCAGAGAGTGATATAATGTTGAATATTTTTGCATATTGAGATCTGATAAATTCATTACAGTGGGAATTTTATTTCATAATTTTTGGAGTTAGGGAAGTATGATGAATCTTGCATTCTTTACAGACTGTACTGTTTTGGCCGATTGCTGTTATGGTTGCATTGTTTGCATATGTTTGCTTGTTTAATGATTCTATTTGAGGATAGGAGTATTAAATTTGCAGAGACATTTAGTATTCAATGTTGAATAATAATGTTAGTAATTTGTTACAGTAGAAAATGATAAGGTTTTGCATTGGTTTATACTAACCTATCTCACGAGTTCTTGTTGAGTTTGGTGTGGATGAAGCTTTTAATAAAAATAGAAACCATGATATGAGAGGAATTAAGGAGACACAAAAGTTCAAGCTTGGGGATGCCCAAGGCACCCCAAGATAATATTCCAAGAATTTTCAAGTATCTAAGCTTGGGGATGCCCCGGTAGGCATCCCACCTTTCTTCTTCAACAACTATCGGTTAGTATCGGTTGAACCTAAGTTTTTGCTTCTTCACATGAGTTGTGCTATACTTGCAATGTCATTTTCTTTTGCTTTGCTTGCTGTTTGAATACAATACCAGGATCTGAAATTCTTAAATGAGAGAGAAAGAGTCTTTGCATAGTTGCATAATTATTTATCTACTCATTGATCTTCACTTATATCTTTTAGAGCACGGCGGTGGTTTTATTTTGTAGAAATTAATGAACTCTCATGCTTCACTTATATTATTTTGAGAGTCTTAAACAACATGGTAATTTGAATGAAAACTATCATAGGAAGTGAATTGGATGCTATGATCAATTTGATACTTGATAATTGTTTTGAGATATCGAGGTAGTGATATTAAAGTCATGCTAGTTGGGTGATTATGAATTTAAAGAATGCTTGTGTTGAAGTTAGCAAGTCCCGTAGCATGCACGTATGGTTAAAGTTGTGTAACAAATTTGAAGCATGAAGTGTACCTGGCTTGTGCATCCTTATGAGTGGCGGTCGGGGACGAGCGATGGTCTTTTCCTACCAATCTATCCCCCTAGGAGCATGCGCGTAGTGCTTGGTTTTTGATGACTTCTAAATTTTTGCAATAAGTATATGAGTTCTTATGACTAATGTTGAGTCCATGGATTATACGCACTTTTACCTTTCCATCATTGCTAGCCTCTTCGGTACCGTGCATTGCCCTTTCTCACCTTGAGAGTTGGTGCAAACTTCACCGGTGCATCCAAACCCCGTGATATGATACGCTCTATCACACATAAACCTCCCTATATCTTCCTCAAAACAGACACCATACCTACCTATTATGACATTTTCATAGCCATTCCGAGATATATTGCCATGCAACTTTCCACCGTTCCGTTTATCATCATCATGACATACATTACTTTTGTCATATTGCCATTGCATGATCATGTAGTTGACATTGTATTTGTGGCAAGGCCACCATGCATTATTTTTCATACATGTCACTCTTGATTCATTGCACCATCCCGGTACACCGCCGGAGGCATTCATATAGAGTCATATCTTGTTCTAGTTTCGAGTTGTAATTCATATGTTGTAATCAATAGAAGTGTGATGATCATCATTATTAGAGCATTGCCCAAAGAAAAAAAAGAAAAGAAGAAGAAAGGCCAAAGGAAAAAAAAGGCCCAAAAAAAAGAAAAAGAAAAAAAGAAAAAAAGAAAAAAGGGCAATGTTACTATCTCTTTTTCCACACTTGTGCTTCAAAGTAGCACCCTGTTCTTCATGTAGTGAGTCTCATATTTTGTGCTTCAAAGTAGAACCATGTTTTTCATATAGTGAGTCTCATACGTTGTCTTTTTCATACTAGTGGGATTTTTTCATTATAGAACTTGGCTTGTATATTCCTACGATGGGCTTCCTCAAATGCCCTAGGTCTTCGTGAGCAAGCAAGTTGGATGCACACCCACTAGTTTTCTTTTGTTGAGCATTTATTCATAGCTCTAGTGCATCTGTTGCATGGAAATCCCTACTCCTCATGTTGACATCAATTGATGGGCATCTCCATAGCCCGTTGATTATCCTCGTCAATGTGAGTCTTTCTCTTTTTTTTGTCTTCTCCACACAACCCCCAATCATTATTCTATTCCACCCATAGTGCTATATCCATGGCTCACACTCATGTATTACGTGAAGGTTGAAAAAGTTTGAGATTATTTAAGTATGAAACAATTGCTTGTCTTGTCATCGGGGGTATAGAAGTTGGGAACATCTTTGTGTGACGAAAATGAAGCATAGCCTAACTACATGATTTTGTAGGGATGAACTTTCTTTTGCCATGTTATTTTGAGAAGACATGATTGCTTTTATTAGTATGCTTGAAGTATTACTATTTCTTTTGTCAATATGAACTTTTATTTTGAATTATTTGGATCTGAACATTCATGCCACAATAAAGAGAAATTACATTGAGAATCATGCTAGGTAGCATTCCACATCAAAAATTCTGTTTTTATCATTTACCTACTCGAGGACAAGCAGGAATTAAGCTTGGGGATGCTTGATACGTCTCCAACGTATCTATAATTTTTGATTGTTCCATGCTATTATATTACCTATTTTGAATGATTATGGGCTTTATTATACACTTTTATATTACTTTTGGGACTAACCTATTAACCCAAGGCCCAGCCCATATTGTTGTTTTATTGCCTGTTTCAGTATTTCGAAGAAAAGGAATATCAAACGGAGTCCAAACGGAATGAAACCTTCGACAACGTGATTTTTTGGAAGAATATCACCCAGGAGACTTGGAGTTCACGTCAGAAGACCCTCGAGGAGGCCAGGAGATAGGAGGGCGCCCCCCCCACTGGGTGCGCCCCCCTATCTCGTGGGCCCCTCGAGCACCTCCCGACCGACTTCTTTCGCCTATATAAGCCTACGTACCCTAAAAACATTGAATATCAAGATAGATCAGGAGTTTCGCGACCGCAAGCCTCTGTAGCCACCAAAAACCTCTCGGCAGCCCTTCCCGGCACCCTGCCGGAGGGGGGATCCTTCACCGGTGGCCATCTTCATCATCTTGGCGCTCTCCATGACGAGGAGGGAGTAGTTCACCCTCGAGGCTGAGGGTATGTACCAGTAGCTATGTGTTTGATCTCTCTCTCTCTCTCTCTCTCTCTCTCTCTCTTGTGTTCTCTCTCGTGTCCCTCTATGGCACAATCTTGATGTATCCCGAGCTTTGCTGTTGTAGTTGGATCTTATGATGTTTCTCCCCCTCTACTCTCTTGTGATGAATTGAGTTTCCCTCTTGAAGTTATCTTATCGGATTGAGTCTTTTGTTTGAGAACACTTGATGTATGTCTTGCCATGTTTATCTGTGGTGACAATGGGATATCACGTGCCACTTGATGTATGTTTTGGTGACCAACTTGCGGGTTCCGCCCATGAACCTATGCATAAGGGTTGGCACACGTTTTCTTGACTCTCCGGTAGAAACTTTGGGGCACTCTTTGAAGTACTTTGTGTTGGTTGAATAGATGAATTTGAGATTGTGTGATGCATATCGTATAATCATGCCCACGGATACTTGAGGTGACAATGGAGTATCTAGGTGGCATTAGGGTTTTTGTTGATTTGTGTCTTAAGGTGTTATTCTAGTACAAACTCTTGAATAGATTGATCCGAAAGAATAACTTTGAGGTGGTTTCATACCTACCATAATCTCTTTGTTTGTTCTCCGCTATTAGTGTCTTTGGAGTGACTCTTTGTTGCATGTTGAGGGATTATTATATGATCTATCTATGTTATTATTGTTGAGAGAACTTGCACTAGTGAAAGTATGAACCCTAGGCCTTGTTTCCTATCATTGCAATACCGTTTACGCTCACTTTTATCGCTTGCTACCTTGCTGTTTTTATAATTTCAGATTACAAATACCTTTATCTTCTGTCCATATTGCACTTGTATCACCATCTCTTCGCCGAACTAGTGCACCTATACAATTTACCATTGTATTGGGTGTGTTGGGGACACAAGAGACTCTTTGTTATTTGGTTAGGGTTGTTTGAGAGAGACCATCTTCATCCTACTCCTCCTACGGATTGATAAACCTTAGGTCATCCACTTGAGGGAAATTTGCTACTGTCCTACAAAACTGTGCACTTGCAGGCCCAACAACGTCTACAAGACGAAGGTTTTGTAGTAGACATGAAGCTCTTTTCTGGCGCCGTTGCCGGGGAGGCTAGGTAAACGGCACTCACACCCCGTCAACTAAGCTCTTTTCTGGCGCCGTTGCCGGGGAGGTGAGTGCTTGAAGGTATATGTTTAGATCTTGCAATAGAATCTTTTTGTTTCTTGTTTTATCACTAGTTTAGTCTATAAAAGAAAACTACACAAAAATGGAATTTAGTTTGTCTCATACGCTTCGTATTTTTAATATCTTTTGTGAGAATGATGGTAAGGAAAATTGTGCTCAAGTGCTAGAAGAAGAAATCTATAAAATGTTTGTCACTAAATCTTTGAATGATGAGCATGATTGCAATGTTGTTAGTATGAACTCTTTGAATATCCATAGTACTAATGATGATTGCACTAGTCATGATGAAAATATCTCTTATGAGCATGTCAACTTTTGTGGAGTTCATGTTTGCATGAACACACCGAATAGAGAAGATATATATTGCAAGAGGCATAAGTATTTAGAAACTAAAAGGTTGCAAGAAAGTCTTGATTATTGTGCTGAAAAATTCAATATTTTTCGCGCTCCTTGTGAACTTTGCAATGAACATGGTCATTTAAATCTCCAATGCAAATTGTTTCATGACCAAATCGTATCCAAAAAATGTGATAATTTGATTACCCTTGAGCATCATAAACAGCTTAGTCTTCTTTTGGGGTATGAAGAAATGAAACATATAATTGAGGGTATTTCAAAGTTTAATCTTGATAGATTTCTTGATTTTGATCTAGAGAAGATTTATTTGTATTGTGCAGTGAATTGCATTGAAAATCCTTATATTGCCAATTGCATAAAGAAAAGAAAGCAAATAGAAGATGACGAGAATACTTAATGAAAGGGAAGAGACTTCCCAATCTCCTCCTATTATTTCTTATGATGAATCAGGTAACGAGGAGGAGCTTTCTATTAAACCAATCCCATCAATAAAGAAGGTTGAACCCACACATAATGTGAAGAAGAAAAGGAAGAGGAGGAGCAGCAAAGGTAAAAAGGTATCCCTCCCAAATGATGTTGCTCCTACTACTCATTGTGATGATGATAATTGCTATACTATTGGTGCTATCCATACTATTGATGATGATTACGCTTATGATATGAAAAGGCCCAGGCTTGGGGAAGCTATGTTTGATGAGTATGAAATATTTGAGAATATATTTGCTGACATTAATGATTGTCCCAAGCTTGGGGATGCTATGTTTAATGAAGATGATATTTTTAGCATCCCAAGTTTTGATATGCAAAGTTGTTATGATGATAGCATTCCTCTTTATGATGATTATATTGATGAAAGTGGGTTTGGAAGAGTGTCAACTTTAGGAAGTAGTAATCCCACTATTTTGGAGGATGTTGAATATTATTGTGATGAATATGAAAGTGGATTTGGAAGAGTGTCAACTTTATTTAGTGATTCCACTATCTTGGGAGAGGTTTCAATCGATTATGATGAGAACGAAGTTGCTACTTATGATGCTTATTGTGATGAAACTTATTCTATAAAAATTAGTGATGATTATATTTATAAAACTTGTCATGATTATGATTACCCTTTTTCTGAACGTTACTCTTTTAATGTGAAAACAATTTTTAGTGTTCAAGTCTCTTATGATACTCCTTCCATTCCGAATGAGAAGAATTTTGCTTATGTGGAGAGTAGTAAATTTTATATGCTTGTAGTGGTTATATTTTTGAATTCATTCATGATGCTACTGAAAATTATTATGAGGGAGGAATATATGCTTGTAGGAATTGCAATAATATCAAGTTTCCTCTCTATGTGTTGAAAATTTTGAAGCTATGCTTGTTGTACCTTCCTATGCTAGTTGATTATTGTTCCCATAAGTTGTTTGCTCACAAAATCCCTATGCATAGGAAGTGGGTTAGGCTTAAATGTGCTAGTAATATGCTTCATGATGCTTCCGTTATGTTTCAATTCTTATCTTTTATGTGAGCATCATTGTCATCATCATGCCTAGCTAAAAAGGCATTAAAGGAAAGCGCCTGTTGGGAGACAACCCAATATTTATCCTTACTATTTTTGTGTGTCCACATGATTATGCTACTGTAGTAATCATGTTTTATAGCTTTTGTTTCAATAAAGTGCCAAGTAGAACCTTTGGGAAGACTTGGGTGAAGTCTTTATGATCATGCTGTAGAAAACAGAAACTTTTGCGCTCACGATATTAGCTGCCATTTTTTACTGGAGAGTTCTTTTAGGTTGATTCTTTTTGCAGATGATTATAGACAAATTCCTCAGGTCTACCAATTTATTTTCTAATTTTTGGGCTTCCAGAAGTATACGTTTGATACAGATTACTACAGACTGTTCTGTTTTTGACAGATTCTGTTTTCATTGTGTTGTTTGCTTATTTTGATGAATCTATGGCTAGTATGTAAGGGTATGAATCATAGAGAAGTTGGAATACAGTAGGTTTAACACAAATATAAATAAATAATGAGTTCATTATGGTTCCTTAAAGTGGTGATTTATTTTCTTACACTAACGGAGCTTACGAGTTTTGTTTTGAGTTTTGTGTGGTTGAAGTTTTCAAGTTTTGGGTCAAGAGTCGATGGACTATGGAATAAGGAGTGGCAAGAGCCTAAGATTGGAGATGCCCAAGGCACCCTAAGGTATTATTCAAGGACAACCAAGCAACTAAGCTTGGGGATGCCCCGGATGGCATCTCCTCTTTCGTCTTCGTTCATCGGCAACTTTACTTGGAGCTATATTTTTATTTGCCACATAATATGTGTTTTTCTTGGAGCGTCAATTTATTTTGTTAGTATGTGCTTGATGTTAATTATAATAATGTTTTGCATCTTTATTTGCAATAAAAATTTCAAGAATAGCTTTTACCATGCTTATTTTGCTAGTATACATGTTGCTGTTTGAAAACAGAAAGTTTACCGCTGTTGCAAACATTCCCTAGAAAAGTCAGAGAGTGATATAATGTTGAATCTTTTTGCATATTGAGATATGATAAATTCATTACAGTGGGAATTTTATTTCATAATTTTTGGAGTTAGGGAAGTATGATGAATTTTGCATTCTTTACAGACTGTACTGTTTTGAAAGATTGCTGTTATGGTTGCATTGTTTGCATATGTTTGCTTGTTTAATGATTCTATTTTAGGATATGAGTATTAAATATGCAGAGACATTTAGTATTCAATGTTGAATAATGACGTTAGTAATTTGTTACAGTAGAAAATGATAAGGTTTTGCATTGGTTTATACTAACCTATCTCACGAGTTCTTGTTGAGTTTGGTGTGGATGAAGCTTTTGATAAAAATAGAAACCATGATATGAGAGGAATTAAGGAGACACAAAAGTTCAAGCTTGGGGATGCCCAAGGCACCCCAAGATAATATTCCAAGAATTTTCAAGTATCTAAGCTTGGGGATGCCCCGGTAGGCATCCCACCTTTCTTCTTCAACAACTATCTGTTAGTATCGGTTGAACCTAAGTTTTTGCTTCTTCACATGAGTTGTGCTATACTTGCAATGTCATTTTCTTTTGCTTTGCTTGCTGTTTGAATACAATACCAAGACCTGAAATTCTTAAATGAGAGAGAGAGAGTCTTTGCATAGTTGCATAATTATTTATCTACTCATTGATCTTCACTTATATCTTTTAGAGCACGACGGTGGTTTTATTTTGTAAAAATTAATGAACTCTCATGCTTCACTTATATTATTTTGAGAGTCTTAAACAGCATGGTAATTTGAATGTAAACTATCATAGGAAGTGAACTGGATGCTATGATCAATTTGATACTTGATAATTGTTTTGAGATATGGAGGTAGTGATATTAAAGTCATGCTAGTTGGGTGATTATGAATTTAAAGAATGCTTGTGTTGAAGTTAGCAAGTCCCGTAGCATGCACATATGATTAAAGTTGTGTAACAAATTTGAATCATGAAGTGTACCTGGATTGTGCATCCTTATGAGTGGCGGTCGGGGACGAGCGATGGTATTTTCCTACCAATCTATCCCCCTAGGAGCATGCGCGTAGTGCTTGGTTTTTGATGACTTCTAAATTTTTGCAATAAGTATATGAGTTCTTATGACTAATGTTGAGTCCCTGGATTATACGCACTTTTACCTTTCCATCATTGCTAGCCTCTTCGGTACCGTGCATTGCCCTTTCTCACCTTGAGAGTTGGTGCAAGCTTCGTCGGTGCATCCAAACACCCGTGATATGATTCGATCTATCACACATAAACCTCCCTATATCTTCCTCAAAACAGACACCATACCTACCTATTATGGTATTTCCATAGCCATTCCGAGATATATTGCCATGCAACTTTCCACCGTTCCGTTTATCATCATCATGACATACATTACTTTTGTCATATTGCCATTGCATGATCATGTAGTTGACATCGTATTTGTGGCAAGGACACCATGCATTATTTTTCATACATGTCACTCTTGATTCATTGCACCATCCCGGTACACCGCCGGAGGCATTCATATAGAGTCATATCTTGTTCTAGTTTCGAGTTGTAATTCATATGTTGTAATCAATAGAAGTGTGATGATCATCATTATTAGAGCATTGCCCAAAGAAAAAAAATGAAAAAAAAGAAGAAAGGCCAAAAGAAAAAAAAGAAAGGCCCAAAAAAAAGAAAATAAAAAAAATAAAAAAAATAAAAAGGGCAATGTTACTATCTCTTTTTCCACACTTGTGCTTCAAAGTAGCACCTTGTTCTTCAGGTAGTGAGTCTCATATTTTATGCTTCAAAGTAGCACCATTAAGGACAGTATAATCGCACCTAAACCGAGCTTCCACAGCGATTTGCGTTTACGGTCGTTCGTTTTCCTGATCTGGGACTTCCTGGCCGTCTGATTTCCTGGGTGTGGCCATGTGTGTTAACTGGCCCGGCTGTCCTGTGGGCTGCTGCTCCACGCGCCGAAACGGAGGCCTCTGGTATACTGGTCCATCAGTCAGCCCATTCCAGCGCTTCGCTAAAGCTGGTCCACTCCCGACGATTACCCAAAAAAAAGTCCAGTCCCGATGCGACCTTCGAGGCGCAAAGAGGAGCGGCGCACAGAGGAGAGGAGCGACCGGTGTTCGTCGGTCGATTGGATCCACCGGGGTGTGCGAAAGAGATGGGATGGGATGTGTCGGCCGTTCCCAGACCGATCGATCGCTGTCGCTCCTGAAAAAAAATCGCTCGACGCGAGGGGGGAAGGGGATCCGCCGCCGCACGCGATTCTCATCGACGACATGGCCACTCGTTTGAGCGAAAGTGCTCTGGCGAAGTTGTGCCGCCGCCGGCACTGCCACCACAACCACTACCGCTCGAGGTCGGTGGATCTCTGAGGCAACCTCATGCTCCGATCCGAACGGGGCGGCTGGACTGCCTGCGTGGCGGTGGACGACGTCGCCCAGGCCAACAACAGCATCCAGCGCCTCAACGACTTCCCCTCCATGGCGCACATCTCCGGGATGGGCCTCAAGGTCGTGCGTTGATCACGGCCTTCTCCAACCTCTGCGCAGTCAACCTCTCCGGCACCGATGATGAAATCATTTCTGCTATCGCTGCATTACTACATCCTCCGCTTGCTCATATATCATGCTGTGTAGGATGTTTGCCTTTCTTCATTCCGTTTCTGTGACCTCTAGCCATTTGTCAGACATGTTTTTTTTCTTAGTTTTCATTTTGCCCGGCATCTTGCTCACTCCCTTATTATCCAGCTGACTTCTTGTTGACTGTTGCTTGTTATAGGAATTGCCCTGCTCGTTTGCTCAAAGGTTCTTTATCCCCAGAGTGTATGTATCACTCGGAACTGAGAGTCTGCTCCTGGACAGGTACAGTTGTTTTCTAATACCTACATCTTATATCTATGCACCATCGAGGATCTGAAATCAGTTGTCCAGTTTGTCCCTCAAATAACGTAGTTAGTCCTTTTCCTATGGTGTAGGACATTCGTTTCGTATACATGATTTCCCAGCAGCAATTTATACACAAGCTAACTCCAAAGAGATGACTGATCAGGCTAATCGCAAAGCTATTCAGGGAGGAAAGGCGTAGTACTAGAAGAGGAAAAGACGCAGATCTTGTCATCTTGACACCTGACACTTGAACCATCTTGCCAGAATATCTGAAATACGAATTTGTGAAAATGTTCTACCATACTCTATATCCATCTCAGATTAAATTCCAAACACGCAACCCACTTTTAAGACCGTCATGAAAGAGTTGAGATGGTGGTCCTTTTAGGACACCTTTTTTTGTTACTATAAGAAATTGTCTTCGTATTTATTTATGTATGTATATTATGAACAAATTTTCATCCTACAATGTTTTTTGAGTTATTACTTAGTACTTACTAACTGGAGCACCTCATGTTTTTAAAAGGGAAACTAACATGAAACAACTTTACTATGTTTATCTTCCCCTATTATGTATATTTAGTCAAGTTTAGCCTTTGCGATGGAATTGTATATAACAACATTAGTTGTCCTGTTCACTTTCATCAATGAACAACAAAGATTTCACCGCCAGAAAAATAAGATATGGATTAGCATCCCTCTGGACAAATAAGAACTGTCTGATTCATATTTTTCTCGTGCAAAAATGCAGCATGCTTAATTCTATGGGTGACATTCATAAATCCGTATGTGTTTGCAACAACATAGAGGGATAATATGCGATTGCTATTTTGTGGATCAGGTACATACTTGGAGATAACATGATGGTAAGAAGGCAAGAAGCAGGTACATGTATAGGTGGGTTTTTGGTGTCTCAGAGGGGCACATGTGAAGTATCCACACCAAAGCATGTCAAGTACCTCATGGCTTGTATCAGTGCCCAGCTTGACGACGAACTATTCTCTGAAAAGCTTGCTAATGAATTTCTGTTCAATTATTGGGTACGTGAAAAAGGAACACTGATTTGGTCTGATCGTGTATTGTTGTGCCAACAGGGGCTACATTCCTTCTAAACTTCTGCGGCGTTATCAACGCGATCTTAAAGTGCAAGGTGTGTGCGCACATATAACACTTAGCAGATTATTGTGAATCTTAAGGAAGGAGCACATCTCAAGGCTAAGCATTTTGTGCTCTTATCTTGGGTAATATCCGCTCTTTAATATACAAGAAGTTCAACTCTGGAGTAGTTGTCACGAAAGCAAAGATCTAAGTCAGGTAAGGTAGTATGTATGCATCTTCAGTTACTATTTTTGCAGCATGTCTAAAGGTAAAAGTAGCAGCCTGATGCCATGTACAACACTACAAAATGAAGGGTTTTCCAGCATTAGTGGCAGGAGATGCAAATCAAGAAAATTGCATACTGTAAGGTGTGCTCCTTCATGTAGCTACATATAGCCTTGGTTAAGGAAATTCTAAAATGAATGTTTGCTGAAATTCTCATGTAGATTTAAATATTGGCTTTGATCATGTTTCAAATACCAGGATATAGGTAGCCTTGAAAGAGATCATGAGAACCTGGAAGGTCATTGTTCAGCGTTCTCAATATTACATATCATATAGTTGCGTGATGCCCTTAAATCTTGAGTTCCTTTTGCTCAAAGTTGGGGAATTTGTGAGGCCATTTTGGACGCTATGTGTTCATGGTGTATACTTTGTATAGTGATTGGTCTTACTACTGAAGCTGACATATTTACTCTTCTATGTGTTTTTTTATTGTTCTTTTATGAACAAGTATTGGTCAGTGCTATGTTTTCTTAATCGAGAAAGTTCAATTCGTTAAAGTTCTTAGAAGGCAAAAACTTATTTAGTATTTAATATTTATTTCATGCCACTACTTATTAGCAGGAAATTCTATTGCCATTGTTGTTCTTAAAAGACCAAAAAAGATTAGTATTATATTTTTCATATATCATACATAGAAGAGTAAATATGTCAGCTTCAGTAGTAAATATGTCAGCAAATTTATTCAGTTTGGTACTTTTGTCCGTTCAAAGTTTATGTGTTAATCTGGGTAAGTAACTGTTTACTTGTACTACAACCGATGCTAATTAAGCTAAAGGTTTTATGAGTTGGTAGTACGTTGAATTGTTTTGTGAAAAGCAGTAGCAGGCACATATGAACTTGAAAACAGAAACTAATATAATGGTCATGGTTTCATCCTCTCCGATGACTAATGAATCTTAAGATATTTTGAGTCATAAGAGGAGCTAACCGTAGCTTCCATTTTAGTCTTATATACAAGTATGCCATCTTAGGTGAAACAAGTAGATAGGATACTATTTTCTGTCCTTCTGTGTTCTCCTAAAATTTGTTCAGGACATTGTGAACTAAATAACTTACATATCTATTTTGAAAGAATGTAGGATCCATTTCCATTTTTCCTGACGGTGCATTTTTTTACTGTCCTAAATTTCGTCAGAGTTTCTTTCATGAAATTTAGGCCTGACATATTTCTACTTAATATTACCGATTGTTCATTTCAATGCAATGCAGTTGTTTTGACTATTTGTATGCTTTATTTTTTTTGCGGGGTGACTATTTGTATGATTTACATGCACAAAAAAAAAATCAACGGACGATCCTATCGGAACTTGATGATTTTCAGAACCTAATTAGACCGGACTTGTACAAGAACAACACTTGGGAACCTGGAAGGCCGGTTGTAAGCTCGCCCACCTGCGTTTGATCCACATGGCTCCAATCACCTGAAATTTTCTGAAACTTTTGTTGCTTCCAGGTAAACGAGTGGCGATTTGTTGGCTCGATCGCATGGTTGTAAGCTCGTTTACCTATGTTTGATCCACAAGGGTGCATCATTTGTGCCTAACAACGTACCCATAAGGAAGGAAACTTTCCTCTTCAACCACGTATTTGTGTGTGTTTCCAGTCACTTGCATGAATGAAGTTTGCCTGGTGAAAATATGGTACAGTTTTTTTTGTGTGTGTGATGTGTTTTGTTGCTTATGAAGGGGAGCTGCATGGGTTCTGAAAGGCTGAAAATTATACAACTACATTTATGCAGCTTTAACCCTGTTACCAAGGTTCACATGGATTTAAGTGTTTTTTCCTCTCTTTGAACAAGCTGAAAACATCAAGTTCACCTTCGAGCAGAAGATGATGTGTTTTGGCTTGAGAAAAAATTGACGTGGCAGACGACATAACTCCAATCAAGACTGAACCTCAAATGATCTGCTTAAGAACAGATGTAGGAGCATTTGACATTTATTCACCTTGGAGCAGAAGATGGTGTTTTTGGCTTGAGAAAAAAATTGAGGTGGCTGACGATATAACTCCAATCAAGCTGAACATAAATGATCTCCTTAAGAACAGATAGAGCAGCATTTGACATTTGTTAAAGCTTAACCTTTTACTGGTGGTGTGGCAGGGGGCTAGATCAAAATTTTGTTGACGGATAGTTGTTACTTTTTAAAGGTCTCTTGTATTTGTGTGCTTGATTTGGCAATACAGCCTGTAAAAAAGACATGTGCAATGTTTGATAATGTGTTTTGGAGCCTCTCACTTCATAAGCAAAGTAATTGCAGGTCTTTATTTTTCAAAAAGGCCGGAGTGAGCTTTGTGTCTATGAGATTGCATGGTACATATTTTGCATGGAAAATTTGTAGCATTAATTCATCTCAAGGAGTCTATTATAACTATATATAGTTACTAATTTTCAATTAGTATCTTGCGCTCTGAATTTTGATATTCAGTTTCTGGTAAATGTAACTTCAATATTTTGCAATTCCTCGAAGTATAGTCCCAAAGCTAACCATTCCTGTTAATAATACATTGAGTGATTTGGTAATACTAACTATCATTATATTGTAACATGGATGGGCGCGGCAACGCGCGCCTTCGATGATCTAGTGTTTTTCATATAGTGAGTCTCATAAGTTGTCTTTTTCATACTAGTGGGAATTTTTCATTATAGAACTTGGCTTGTATATTCCTACGATGGGCTTCCTCAAATGCCCTAGGTCTTCGTGAGCAAGCAAGTTGGATGCACACCCACTAGTTTTCTTTTGTTGAGCATTTATTCATAGCTCTAGTGCATCTGTTGCATGGAAATCCCTACTCCTCATGTTGACATCAATTGATGGGCATCTCCATAGCCCGTTGATTATCCTCGTCAATGTGAGACTTTCTCTTTTTTTTGTCTTCTCCACACAACCCCCAATCATTATTCTATTCCATCCATAGTGCTATATCCATGCCTCACACTCATGTATTACGTGAAGGTTGAAAAAGTTTGAGATTATTTAAGTATGAAACAATTGCTTGTCTTGTCATCGGGGTATAGAAGTTGGGAACATCTTTGTGTGACGAAAATGAAGCATAGCCTAACTATATGATTTTGTAGGGATGAACTTTCTTTTGCCATGTTATTTTGAGAAGACATGATTGCTTTGATTAGTATGCTTGAAGTATTACTATTTCTTTTGTCAATATGAACTTTTATTTTGAATTATTTGGATCTGAACATTCATGCCACAATAAAGAAAAATTACATTGAGAATCATGCTAGGTAGCTTTCCACATCAAAAATTCTGTTTTTATCATTTACCTACTCGAGGACGAGCAGGAATTAAGCTTGGGGATGCTTGATACATCTCCAACGTATCTATAATTTTTGATTGTTCCATGCTATTATATTACCTATTTTGAATGATTATGGGCTTTATTATACACTTTTTATATTACTTTTGTGACTAACCTATTAACCCGAGGCCCAACCCATATTGCTGTTTTATTGCCTGTTTCAGTATTTCGAAGAAAAGGAATATCAAACTGAGTCCAAACGGAATGAAACCTTCGGCAACGTGATTTTTTGGAATAATATCACCCAGGAGACTTGGAGTTCACGTCAGAAGACCCTCGAGGAGGCCAGGAGATAGGAGGGCGCGCCCCCCCCCCCTACTGGGCGCGCCCCCTGTCTCGTGGGCCCCTCGAGCACCTCCCGACCGACTTCTTTTGCCTATATAAGCCTCCGTACCCTAAAAACATTGAATATCAAGATAGATCAGGAGTTCCGTTGCCGCAAGCCTCTGTAGCCACCAGAAACCTCTCGGCAGCCCTTCCTGGCACCCTGCCGGAGGGGGGATCCTTCACCGGTGGCCATCTTCATCATCCTGGCGCTCTCCATGACGAGGAGGGAGTAGTTCACCCTCGAGGCTGAGGGTATGTACCAGTAGCTATGTGTTTGATCTCTCTCTCTCTCTCTCTCTCGTGTTCTCTCTCGTGTTCCCTCTATGGCACAACCTTGATGTATCCCGAGCTTTGCTATTGTAGTTGAATCTTATGATGTTTCTCCCCCTCTAATCTCTTGTGATGAATTTAGTTTCCCTCTTGAAGTTATCTTATCGGATTGAGTCTTTTGTTTGAGAACACTTGATGTATGTCTTGCCGTGTTTATCTGTGGTGACAATGGGATATCACGTGCCACTTGATGTATGCTTTGGTGACCAACTTGTGGGTTCCGCCCATGAACCTATGCATAGGGGTTGGCACACGTTTTCTTGACTCTCCGGTAGAAACTTTGGGGCACTCTTTGAAGTACTTTGTGTTGGTTGAATAGATGAATCTGAGATTGTGTGATGCATATCGTATAATCATGCCCACAGATACTTGAGGTGACAATGGAGTATCTAGGTGACATTAGGGTTTTGGTTGATTTGTGTCTTAAGGTGTTATTCTAGTACGGACTCTTGAATAGATTGATCCAAGAATAACTTTGAGGTGGTTTCGTACCTACCATAATCTCTTCGTTTGTTCTCCGCTATTGGTGTCTTTGGAGTGACTCTTTGTTGCATGTTGAGGGATTGTTATATGATCTATCTATGTTATTATTGTTGAGAGAACTTGCACTAGTGAAAGTATGAACCCTAGGCCTTGTTTCCTATCATTGCAATACCGTTTACGCTCACTTTTATCGCTTGCTACCTTGCTGTTTTTATAATTTCATATTACAAATACCTTTATCTTCTGTCCATATTGCACTTGTATCACCATCTCTTCGCCGAACTAGTGCACCTATACAATTTACCATTATATTGGGTGTGTTGGGGACACAAGAGACTCTTTGTTATTTGGTTGCAGGGTTGTTTGAGACCATCTTCATCCTACGCCTCCTACGGATTGATAAACCTTAGGTCATCCACTTGAGGGAAATTTGCTACTGTCCTACAAAACTGTGCACTTGCAGGCCCAACAACGTCTACAAGAAGAAGGTTGTGTAGTAGACATCAAACACCCCCGTACTACCTACGTGGGGGTAGAAGCCGACGACTGGCAATTCTCAGATTTAATTAAAACGGCCGCACAAGAGGTGAAGTTTTAAATAAACATTATATTACATAACTGATCTATTTCATATTACAGGACATGATAAACATGAGTGTGTTCATGGGAATATGATATCCTTGGCACATTGCTCTGCCACAAGGCAGGATCCTTCCATGACACTGTCATAGTGCATCTCGGGCTTGCGGTGCTCCTTCCCTGTGGGTGGCCCTTCGGTCATCAACTTCGCGGCATCCATTTTCGCCCAGTGCACCTTGGCACGGGCAAAGGCCATTCGAGCACCTTCAATGCAGACCGACCGCTTGATGGCGTCAAACCGAGGGCAGGCACTAACCAGCCGCTTCACGAGTCCGAAGTAGCTGCTAGGAATAACTTCGACAGGCCATAGTCGGATTATCAAATCCTGCATGGCTAGTTTGGCCGCCTTATGCAGCTCGACCAGTTGCTTCAGTTGGTCGCTAAGGGGCACCAGATGTTCTGGCGCAAGGTATTGCGACCAGAACAACTTCTCCATAGAGCTCCCCGCTTCGGCTCGATAGAATTCTGCAACATCCGACATGCTGCGCGGCAGATCCACAAACACCCCTGGAGAGCTCCAAATCCAAGTAAGTAAAAGGAACCTTTCCTTCACATATTTGCTCTGCATAATGAAAGCCTTACTCGCCGTGATCTTCTTGACCTCCTGGATTTCCTGGAGGGCTCCCTGGCCTCGGCCCGGGCATCTTATGCGCTCTGGCGGGCCTTGGCAAGTTCGAACTCTTTCTCCTTCAATTCACGCTCCAAGGACTCGCACCTCTTGCCTGCGTCCTGGAGCTCTTGCTGGATCTCATTGACACGGGCCTCATGCTTTTCGTGTGTAGCCCGCTCCTTGGCCGCTTTGTCCTTAGCCTCGGCCAGCGCCTTCTTGAGGGCCTCCACTTCGGTCGTGGCCCCTAACAAATATTATGACACTTCAGTCAAAACAAATCGTTCATCTCATGCATACCTTTGTTTTCTTCTAGCTGCTCCTTCCCACGGCCGAGCTCTTCTTCGGCCCGCTCCAGGCTCTGTTTCAGTCCGGAGACTTCTGCGGTATGAGAGGAAGTAGCCAGTAGCGACGCCTGCTTATTTACATAGACATTTTAGAGTAGACTTCTGCAAAATTTATTTGATCCTCTGTCCGGCTTGTCTTTACGAACACCGGACAGAGTATCAGGGGCTATTGTCTATACTGCGACATGCTTTTTAAAAAAAAGTTGCGTTGCTTACCTCAAAGCATCTTAGAAGGCTCGCGCACGCTTCGGTCAGTCCGCTTTTCGCAAACTGGATCTTCTCAATCACCATACCCATGAGGGTACGGTGTTCTTCCACAATAGAAGCGTCTCGCAGCGCTTCCAGCAAATTGTCCGTTACCTCTGGATGGACAGAGGTCACCGGTAGAACAGGCACGCCCCTTCCTTCGAGGGCTGCTTGCCGGATTCCGGAGCCATATGGGTCTCCGGAATAGTATTCGGTTGGGGGCTAGATTGGATGTGGCCCCCACCGTCAGTCTCCATGAGGGTTTTCTCCCCCATGTGTCCATCAGTCGAGGCCTCACCCTCCGGCGCCTCCCTGACGGCCTTCGGGTTCTCTCCGGGACCTGGGATCCTTCGGGACAACGCCTCAGCGCCACCCGTATCCTTGGGAGAGGGGGCCGAGGTCCAGTGAGTCCTCTGAAGATAGGGACCACTCGACGTTGGACCGAGCCGGACTGCAAATACATGATTCAAACATGATAAAATAATAAAACAGAAAGGCTGGATATATAAACATGTCCGGATACTTACGATTTGGCCAGGGGCTTGTCCCTAGGTTGCCATTCCGAGCTGCTGTCGGTGGCTGCGGTGGAGCTGTCCGGAAGGGAATCTTTCCCCTTCTTGGACGCTCCGGCCTCTAGATACGTGGAGGCCGTCCTTTTCTTTCTCCCTCCTCCGGGGGGGGGGGTGGCTTTCTTCCTCGTCGTCTTCGGTGGAGGAGTGCGCCTCGGCGTCTTCGGACGTCGCGTCTGAATTGCCCTTGGCCTTCTTCTTGGCCTTCTTCTTGGCCTTCTTCTTGGCCTTCTTCTTGGCCTTCTTCTTGGCCTTCTTCTTGGCCTTCTTCTCCGGCACCTGATAAGGTGCCGGAACCAACATCTTTGTTAAGAGCTGGATTTCTGGGTCTTCAGGCTGTGGAGCCGGACACTTGATCCGCTTCACCTTCTCTGTCCAAGACTGAAAGAATTGGACAGGGAAGCTCAGACACTTTCCTCGAATATGCGAGTAATGGGTACACCTTGAAAACATGAAAAAACTTACCGGATTAGCCGGGTGGGTTGAGTCGTGCCCGCGATCTTCATCCGTGGGCGGCGGAACCTCGTTGGCCTTGAAGAGCACTGAGGGAGTCCCGGATTAGGGGGTGTCCGGATAGCCGGACTACCATCATCGGCCGAACTATCATCGGCCGGACTATCATCATCGACCGGACTCCAAGACTATGAAGATACAAGATTGAAGACTTCGTCCCGTGTCCGGATGGGACTTTCCTTGGCGTGGAAGGCAAGCTTGGCGATATGGATGCGTAGATCTCCTACCATTGTAACCGACTCTATGTAACCCTAGCCCTCTCCGGTGTCTATATAAACCGGATGGCTCTAGTCCGTAGGACAACAACAACAACCATTACAATCATACCATAGGCTAGCTTCTAGGGTTTAGCCTCCTTGATCTCGTGGTAGATCCACTCTTGTAAACATCCACAATATCAATATCAATCAAGCAGGACGTAGGGTTTTACCTCCATCAAGAGGGCCCGAACCTGGGTAAAACATCGTGTCCCTTGTCTCCTGTTACCATCCGCCTAGACACACAGTTCGGGACCCCCTACCCGAGATCCGCCGGTTTTGACACCGACATTGGTGCTTTCATTGAGAGTTCCTCTGTGCCGTCACCGATAGGAAGGATTCGTCCTCCCGTCTTCAAGGACGGTATTTTCGCCAAAGGAGCCTTGGCTGCCGGCCAAACTATCCGGCTAGGTGGTTTTCTTATGACCACCTGTCCGGCCACCGCTTCGACAATGACCTCTCAAGTCGTCAAAAGCAATCTTCATGTCAGCTCGGAATTCGCCGAGCGGCGGGATCCAATAGAGCTCTCGTCCGTAAACGAGCTCTTGGATCGCATCGCCGCCCTGGGAGTCGCTACAGACTACAATCATATTGGGCTTAAAACCGATCTGAGAGAGATTAACTCTCCCCAGGTCACCCACCACGTTGCAGTGGTAGAGGAACAATGCGGCGACTCTTCTCCTGTATTGAAAACTAGTCATGTCCGGGCTCCCGAACCCCCCATGCCGGATTCCCGCGGAGGGACGGACTTCGATCAAGCATTGAACTTAAAGTCAAGCATCGGACCAGACTCGTTGGACAACGTCCAGCAATCCAAGCTTCCAAATTTGGAAACTTCTCGGCCCTCGAGCCTTGAGATGGGTAGGGTTCCGGACTTAATTCCACCCACCCGCCCAGACATATGCGATCTATCTCTAATCCGGCAAGAGCCCGCTGAGACAGTACATCACTACTGGGACAGATTCCTCCTGGTTATGGACAGGATAAAGGACTACCGAGAGGAAAACGCAATCTCAATTTTTTGCAATAATTGCACGGACGAGGGAATCTTGAACGCCGTCAGTCGTCGTGAAATTACACGCTTCGCCGACCTGGCGTCCATAGTACGAAAGTACTGTGCGATGGAGAGTTTCCGGACAACCGAAAATAAGTTTTGGGACAATCCGGCCCCGAATACAACCCTAGTCCACAACAAAAGGGTGCATTACACACATGCACCAGATACAAAAACCAAAAAGCAAAAACCCCATAAAGGGCACGGGACCATACTGGAGGGATGGCTTAGCGGACCCTGTAAAATTCACAGTACAGAAGGCGTCGTCCCAACACATAGCCTTCGAGCATGTTGGATATTACGGCAGGTGGCAAAAAGTGGAGAGGAGCTTCTAGCCCCGGAAAACCACTCCAACAACATCGGTACGGTATCAACAGTCTTTGAGACTTTCGCATCAAATAATATGCGGAAACGAATAATCCGCAGCCTCGCCGAAGTCTACCAAGTAGCAACAACCAATCCTTGGAGCGACACAGCCATCACCTTCAACGCCAGCGACGAACCTAAATTCCGAACAGCCCGAGCTCCAGCCGCACTGGTACTTAGTCCAATAGTGGACGGCTTTCGACTTACAAAAGTCCTCATGGATGGTGGCAGCAGATTAAACCTCATCTACGAGGAAACCCTTCAAAAAATGAAAATAGACTGGAGCCGCATTGAGCGAAGCAGCAAAACCTTTAGAGGAATAATCCCTAGCCGGGAGGCGCGTTGCACAGGAAAAATCACACTCGATGTGGTATTCGGCTCGCCGGACAATTACAGATCCGAAGAAGTCATGTTCCAAGTGGCCCCGTTCAACAGCGGATATCACGCTATATTAGGACGAGAGGCATTCACAATTTTTCAAGCCGTACCCCATTACGGGTACATGAAGCTCGAAATGCCTGGGCCCGACGGAATAATCACTCTCGTTAGTGATCCGGACATAGCACTCCGCGCCGAAAACAAGACAGCCGCATTAGCCTTAGAGGCACTATCCGAAGCCCTAGCAGCAGAGGAACTCACCGCGCTGCGCTCTATGGTGAATAGGGACGATGTGATACTCGATAAGAGATCCAAGTCCACCTCCTTTAAACCAGCAGATGAAATAGTAAAATTCCAGGTCCACCCAACGAACCCGACAAAGACGGCCTCCATCGGGGCACAATTGAACCCTGATGTAGACGCCGTACTGCGAGAATTCCTTCGGGAAAATTGGGACATTTTTGCCTGGCACCCCTCGGATATGCCTGGAATCCCACGCAGATTGGCAGAACACAGCCTAAACATCCTAAAAGGATTCAAGCCAGTCAAACAGGCTCTTCGACGATTTTCCGAACCCAAAAGACAGGCAATGGGAGAAGAGCTAGCCAAACTATTGGAAGCTGGATTCATTAGAGACATCAAACATCCGGATTGGCTAGCAAACCTGGTAATGGTACCAAAGAAGGACAAATCCTGGCGCCTATGTGTCGATTTCAAAGACCTAAATAAAGCCTGCCCAAAGGATCCCTTCCCCCTCCCCCGCATCGACCAAATCATCGATGCCACTGCAGGGCACGATTCATTGTGCTTCCTGGATGCATACTCCGGCTATCATCAAATCAAGATGGCAGAAGTGGATCAAGCCGCAACGGCATTCATTACTCCATATGGACCATTCTGCTTCAACACGATGCCCTTCGGACTTAAAAACGCCGGCGCAACATATCAGCGCATGATTCAGACATGTCTGGCTACCCAGATCGGCAAAACAGTAGAGGCATACGTAGACGACGTAGTCGTCAAAACTAAACGCGTTGAAACTCTAGTAGACGACTTGAGGCTCACATTCGACAGCCTCAGAGCATATGACATCAAGCTGAATCTGGAAAAATGTTAGCTGAATTTGTCGCTGAATGGACCGAAGCCGAACTCCCTAAAGAGTACGACGCATACTCCAATTGGATTATGCACTTCGACGGCTCTAAAATGTTAGCCGGATTGGGGGCTGGCGTCGTATTGACGTCCCCGACCGGGGACATAGTCCAATACGTACTTCAGATAATGTACACGGACTCCAACAACGCAGCCGAATACGAGGCCCTTTTACATGGTCTCCGGATGGCAATCTCCATGGGCATTCAACGCCTAGAGGTGCGCGGGGATTCAAACCTCGCAATATCCCAAATAAACGGAGACTTTGACGCCAAAGATCCGAAAATGGCAGCATATCGCAACGTTGTCCTAAAAATGTCAGCCCGGTTTGAAGGACTTGAATTCCATCACGTAGCCCGGGATAATAACCAAGCAGCCGACGTACTGACACGCATCGGCGCAAAATGCGACGCTGTCCCTCCTAACATCTTCCTGGAACGGCTCTTCAAGCCATCCGTACTATGGGAAGAGGAGTCCGGAAATAACAAACCAGAACAAGCCGCACCAACCGGCGATCTAGCCGATGACATAACACCTTCAGCCCACGACATAATGGCAGTAATTGCCCCGTGGACAGAACCATTCCTCGCCTACTTGCTTAGGCAGGAGCTTCCCGAAGACCAAAATGAGGCCCGCTGCGTTGTCCGGCGATCTAAAGCCTACAAGGTCTATGAGGGAGAACTTTATAAGAAAAGCACAACCGGAGTCCTTCAAAGGTGTATCTCCGAAGAGGAAGGGTGAAACCTCCTGGCTGAAATTCATGCCGGACTAGGCGGACACCACGCCGCAGCTCGGGCCCTTGTAGGAAAGGCATTCCGTACAGGATTTTATTGGCCGACGGCCCGAGCAGATGCTCAGGACTTAGTCCAAAGATGCGTCGGTTGTCAGCTCTTTGCTAATCAGAGCCATATGCCACCCACCGCCCTCAAAACTATACCCATTACCTGGCTGTTCGTGGTTTGGGGGCTTGACATGGTTGGACCACTTAAAGGGGGAACCCACAAGCAAAGGTACCTATTGGTCATGGTGGATAAATTCACCAAATGGATAGAGACCAAGCCAGTTAAAACGGCAGAGTCCAGACTAGTGATAGACTTTATATCCGGGGTAGTACACCGTTATGGTGTCCCCCACAGCATCATCACCGATAACGGCACGAACTTCACGGCCAATGAGGTTAAATCATGGTGCAAAAATATGGGCATCAAGCTCGATTACGCTTCAGTCTATCATCCTCAAACCAACGGTCAAGTGGAACGAGCAAATGGTCTAATAATGAGCGGCATCAAACCCAAACTAGTGCGGTCCCTTACAAAATCTGACACGCACTGGGTAGAGGAGCTCGACTCCGTACTCTGGGGGCTGCAGACAACGCCTAATCGTACTACCGGATTCACACCATTTTTTATGGTATACGGCGCAGAAACAGTTTTGCCCTGCGACATAATTCATGACTCATGTCGAGTGCGCATGTACAAAGAAAGAGAAGCCGGGTTGGATCGGCAGGACAGCTTGGACGCATTGGAGGAAGAACGCGACGTCGCCAAGGCTCGTTCCGCATTCTATCAGCAGCAGGCTCGAAGATACCAAAGCAGAGAAGTACGGGCCAAGACTTACAACGTTGGCGAACTGGTTCTACGCCTGCCGGACAAGAAAAAGGACAAGCTCAAGCCCAAATGGGAAGGCCCCTTCATCATCGATCAAGTCCTGACCGGCGGAGCGTACCGTCTACGAAATGCATCAGATAACCGACTCGAGCCGAACGCATGGAACGCAGCCCGCCTCCGAAGATTCTATGCCTAGCGCCGGACTAAGAGTTCGTCCCTTTCCCCCTGTCAATTTTTTTACTTCAGCTGTCTTTTGTTTATCTTTTTCTTCTCAACCCTATTCATCAAAGCCTTAAAAGGCCTACTTGTGCATCGTTCGCGTGCAATGGATGTGCTATCCGCACTCATTATACCTGGGGGCTTCTTTACCAGAAGCTTAATTATAAGGGCTTCATGCCCAGCACATGTGTCAAGCCTCCACATGTACCTTTTATTCACCATTATATGCATCGATATGACTTAAGTTTTGGCCAAGCTGGGTTGCCTGGCTCCTGTGCTTACCCCTACGTTCCCGATTGTTCGGCTCGGAGGTAAAGGGAGCACCTCTGCGATTGTTACTGCCGGGTCAGCCGGATGTGTACCTCAGACTGGGTGAAGCCGAAAGCTAGCATTCTTAAGGGAATATTCAGTCGGTGACTTAAAAGATGATTTTTTATCCACTTATTTATCTGCCCCCAGATGTTTTTCTGCTTTTTTCGTAGTCCGGACATGCACTTTAGGGCATGCCACCCCCAGAGGAAAGGAACCCTTAACGGAACTATTCTCCCTGGAAGATGTTTCTTACTACCCATGTAATATAACATAACTAGTTGGGCACTTGTCTGATAAAGCACTAATGACCCCTACGCCTGGTCTCCATGTATACCCCGATTGTTTCATAACCGAGAAGGTATTCGGACACACTCCGGACTCTAGGGTCCCGAGGTCGAAGCGAAAAGGTCGGCAAAGACAAACGATCTATAATCCGGCTAGAAGGCATTTTATATGTCATTTTATAATACATTGTTAAATCGACTGATTGTATTCTTCCTCAATCCCGTCTAACAAGTTGTCTAATTTACAGTCCTATTGGGAAAATTTAGCGGCCAACTCTACTTGGCCGTATACTAAACTCACAGGGATCTCCTTCCCATCGGGCCCCACAGGTCCGACTTCGGCCATGTGGTTGGGATCCGCCTTCTTGTACCGCGTCTTTACCATGGCCCAGGCCTCCCTGGCACCTTGGCGGCAGGCCGAAATCTTCCATAAATGGAAGCGCTGCCACACTCCCTGAAGCTCTCCGCAAGCTCCCCAAGACCCTCGGGTAAGGAGAAGGCTGGCAATAAAGCCTGGATGATGCCGCTCATTGCCTGCCGAACTCGTTCGATCAGTTGCAACAATTCGGGAAGTTGATCACCCGTTGATACGGGCATCTCCTCCGCAGGGCGACCTATGAGCATACCTGCAGACATATTCTATCAAATTGACTTCCTCGCCGAACTCTTCTTTTCAAAGGAGTTCGCTCAAGCACTTACTATAGATGCCGCGACGAAGCCGCTTATTCTCCTTAACGGAGCCCGACAGCTCGGCCCGAACGCCTTTCAGCTCTTCTCCAAGCTGGGCATGGGTATCCTGGAGCTTGTTCCTTTCATGCTGCACCTTATGCAGCACCCTCTCGCCGGCCTTTAGTTGGCGCAGAAGTTCTTGCCTGTCCGGATCTTGTCCGGCAGCACCTGCAACGTCATTTTTTAGACTTGCGGAAAGGCCAAACGCTACTTATCTTTCTAAAATAATGCGTTACCAGGAGAGGTCCCTGTGTTTCCTCCTGTGCCAGAGAGTGCGGCCTCAAGTTGGGCCTTGCACTCTTGCAGCTCCTGAGACAGTTGGGTATTCTTCTCGGTAAGATCCTACGTTTCATATGATCCTTAAATCAGTTAATATAACTACTTTAAGTCTCGGGGGCTACTGGCATATACAACTATGAAATTCTCTTACCCGTATGTCTTTTACATACTGCTCCGTGGCTCTGGTAAAACCATCTTGAGCAGCACGAAGGTGCGCGTCCCCCGCGTTAAAGGCATTCAACGCCTCGGGGGAGAAGCATGCGTCACGAAATACCGTCCGGTGGCGCCTGTGATTCAGGGCACTCTCCACCTCAAACTTGGTGGCGGACAGTCTGTCGGCATCCTCCATCGGAGGAACGTCCGGCTCGTGCCTTGTGCTCGCCTCCCCCTCCAGACCAGGTGCTGGAGCCTGGCTGGTAGAGGTTGGATTGGCAACCTCCACGCCCGCAGTCTGGCGGACGCTTTTTTCCCTACAAAAGTCATGAGCACTCAAACGCTTCCTAGGAACATTGCTCTAAATAATGAATTGTGAGCTACACCTTTGCGGCGACGTTTCAGTCCGCGCCGCGCTCCTCTTCCGCCTACTGGTCCGGACTGACCTTTGTTGGCCAGCCACCGCGGGCTCGGCTTCTCGCCCTAGGGGCGCCTCCTGCACAGCGCTATTGTATACGGTGGTCAGAAATAAGCAAGGAAGGAATGACGGTGTCAGGGCTTCGGTCGCAATCACCTGGGAAGCCGGATATAGTCCGGGATAGTCGGCCGTGATGGCGACTACAGCATTGTCCATGCCGAGCTGGTGGAACACCCCGTCGATTAGCTCCACCATTATGTCCGAATCCTCCCCGGAGGCCGGATCCCGGGATCTCTCTGGATCCTCGGGTTGCAGAGCTGGACTTAGCATGTCCTTCACGATTCGGTGCAGCTCCTGCGTCGAAAGAAGAACACAATATAAGAAACTTAAGTTTCAAAAAGCATGGGTCGGGCACGCAAAGTGTTCGCTTACCCAAGGCCGGGGATTATTCATGGAGAACCCATTTAACGGGTTCGTCCGAAGGAAATCCTCCTTCTCCCCCTTATACAGACCGGACAGGATCGTCACCAGATCTTCGACCAAATCCGGCCCTTTGCGGCCATGACGAGTGGCATCGTCCTCCCCGTTGAAATCCCACATGGGGTGGCCCCTGTATTGTAGTGGTTGCACCCCCCGCATAATGCATGTTGCCATGACTCCAATCATGGTCAACCCGGCATGGGCCAGTAACCTTATTCGGCCCATCAAATAATGGATGCTCTTGTCTTCCTCCAGTTGGGGGCTCCGCGGACGCCAACTAAGGCGTTTCTTCAGAGGAGCATTGCTGAACTCTGGGAGGCCGATCCGAACAGGGTCCGGCAGCGGAGCGTCTTCTATATAAAACCATTCCGAAGGCCAGTCTTCGGACGCCTTCTTAGGGGTTCCGGATGGATATCCGGTCCCGGCAATGCGCCATATTTCGGCGCCGCCCACTTGGTATATGGACCCCTCGTGAGAACGGGGTACAAGGCAGAACAACCTCTTCCACAACGCGAAATGGGGCTCGACGCCCAGGAATAGCTCGCAAAGAGCTACGTAACCCGCAATATGCAGGATTGAGGCGGGCGTGAGGTGATGAAGCTGGAGTCCGTAGAACTCCAGGAGCCCGCGGAGGAATGGATGTACAGGAAATCCAAGCCCCCTTATCAGATAGGGGACGAAGCATACCCGCTCCCCTTTGTTGGGACTTGGGGTAACCTCTGCTTGCTTCCCACCTTTGTAGGTGGCCAGCCCTGCTCGAACCGGAACCATGAAGGCCGGAGGGAGATATCCCCCCGCTTGGAGCTTCACCAGCTCGTTGTGCGGAACAGAGCATCTCCTCCAATCTCCTGGCAAAGGGCTGGGAGCGCGAGAAGAGGACCCGCGTTGACGGTCCATGATGGAATGGATTCTTGGTCGAAAGCGCTTCGATGAGTATTTGCGGGAGGAAGATGGTGATTTGGATCTGGATTCTTGCCTCCCTTATAGGCAGATTATTCACACAACTAGGGGGTAAAACATAAAAGACACCCTGGCTTTTCACATTCGCACAACGCATGGAAGAAGGCCATTATTGGGCGTGGCAGCCAAGACGCACAACATTGATGAGGAAGCCGGACACTGTTCGGCAGGTACATAGAACTTGAAGGAGAACCCGCCTTGCAACGCCGAAGACTACACACGTACTGGACTTATCGTCATTGAAGCCTGGTTCGGGGGCTACTGAGGGAGTCCTGGTTTAGGGCGTGTCCGGATAGCCGGACTACCACCATCGGCCGAACTATCATCGGCCGGACTATCATCATCGACCGGACTCCAAGACTATGAAGATACAAGATTGAAGACTTCGTCCCGTGTCCGGATGGGACTTTCCTTGGCGTGGAAGGCAAGCTTGGCGATACGGATGCGTAGATCTCCTACCATTGTAACCGACTCTATGTAACCCTAGCCCTCTCCAGTGTCTATATAAACCGAATGGCTCTAGTCCGTAGGACAACAACAACAACCATTACAATCATACCATAGGCTAGCTTCTAGGGTTTAGCCTCCTTGATCTCGTGGTAGATCTACTCTTGTAAACATCCACAATATCAATATCAATCAAGCAGGACGTAGGGTTTTACCTCCATCAAGAGGGCCCGAACCTGGGTAAAACATCGTGTCCCTTGTCTCCTGTTACCATCCGCCTAGACGCACAGTTCGGGACCCCCTACCCGAGATCCGCCAGTTTTGACACCGACAAGCACCTTCCAGATATCTTCGTGCATAGTGTCGAAGAGCTTTAGTAGGGTTTGGTGCTTGGCCAAATTAAATTCCCACAGATGGCAAGTACGGCGTTGGCACGGAAGTATCCGGCGAACGAGCATCACCTGGATCACGTTGATGAGCTTGACTCTCTTGTCTATCATGTTCTTGACGCGCGTCTGGAGCGCCGTCAGCTCGTCCGAAGCTGACCAGGTTAGGCCCTTCTCTTGTCAGGAGGTGAGCCGCATCGGGACTCTAGATTAGAATGCGGGAGCTACGACCTAGTTGGTGTCACGTGGCTCGATGATGTAGAACCACCCCGACTGCCATCCTTTAACAGTCTCCACGAAGGAGCCTTCGGGCCAAGTGACATTGGCCATCTTCCCCACCATGGCGCCTCCGCATTCTGCTTGCTGACCGCTCACCACCTTTGGCTTCACATTAAAAGTCTTCAGCCATAGTCCAAAATGAGGTGGGATGCGGAGGAAGGCCTCGCACACGACGATAAACGGCGAGATGTTGAGGATGGAATTGGGGGCCAGATCATGGAAATCCAGCTTGTAGTAGTACATCAGTCCGCGAACGAACGGGTGGAGGGGGAATCCCAGCCCACGGATGAAGTGTGTAAGGAACACCACCCTCTCTTGGGGCTCTGGGTGGGGACGATCTGTCCCTTGGCCGGAAGTCGATGGGCGATCCCCTTGGCTAGGTACCCGGCCGCCCGGAGCTTCTTAATGTCCTTCTCCTTGATGGAGGAGGCCATCCACTTGCCTCCTGCTCTGGATCCGGACATGTTCGGAATGCTTTTTGGGTGGAGAAGGCGAAAGCTTGGGCGCTGGAGCTCGAGAATGGATGAGCGGAGGAAGGAGAAGGCGTGGGTAAAGGAGGGGAATCCTCATCCCTTTATAAAGGCAGTAAAAATCATGTGCCTCCCCAGTTTCCCTAAAACTCGCTTATTCCCTAAGCGCCGTGTTGATGGCGCGGTTGGGTTACCCATACCCGTATTGATGAGAATCCCGTGATAAGGGGACACGATCTCTGCTTTGACAAGACGTGCCAATAAAGCCGCACCTCAGAATACGGAGGGGCAGTGAGGGAGTCCCGGACTAGGGGGTGTCCGGATAGCCGAACTATAATCATCGGCCGGACTCCAAGACTACGAAGATACAAGATTGAAGACTTCGTCCCGTGTCCGGATGGGACTTTCCTTGGCATGGAAGGCAAGCTTGGTGATACGGATATGTAGATCTCCTACCATTGTAATCGACTCTGTGTAACCCTAGCCCTCTCCGGTGTCTATATAAACCGGATGGCTTTAGTCCATAGGACGAACAACAATCATACCATAGGCTAGCTTCTAGGGTTTAGCCTCCTTGATCTCGTGGTAGATCTACTCTTGTAACCGACATCATCAATATTAATCAAGCAGGACGTAGGGTTTTACCTCCATCAAGAGGGCCCGAACCTGGGTAAAAACATCGTGTCCCTCGTCTCCTGTTACCATCCGCCTAGACGCACAGCTCGGGACCCCCTACCCGAGATCCGCCGGTTTTGACACCGACATTGGTGCTTTCATTGAGAGTTCCTCTGTGCCGTCGTGATCAGGAAGGATGCCTTCTCCCGTCTTTAAAGACGGCACCGTCGTCAAGAGAGCTTTGGCCGCCAGCCAAACTGTCCGGCTAGGTGGTTTTCTTATGACCGCCTGTTCGGCCACCGCTCCGATGATGACCTCTCAGGTCATCAAAAGCGATCTTCACGTCAGCCCGGAATTCGCCGAGCAGTTAGATCCGATTGAGCTCTCCTCTGTAAACGAGCTCTTGGATCGCATCGCCGTCCTGGGAGTCGCTACAGACTACGATCAGATTGGGCTTAAACCCGATCTGAGAGAGATTAACTCTCCTCAGGCCACCCACCACGTTGTCGTGGTAGAGGAACAATGCGGCAACCCTTCTTCTACGTTGAAAACCAACTATGTCCGGATTCCCGATCCCTCCAAGCCGGATTCCCGTGAAGGGACGGACGCTAATCAAATACTGAACTTAGAGTCAGGCATCGGACTAGATTCGTTGGAAAGCATCCAGCAAGTCAAGCTTCCAAATCCGGAAACTTCTTGGCCTTTGAGCCTCAGATCGGGCGGGGTTCCGAACTTGATTCCACCCGCCCACCCAAACATAAGCGATCTATCTCGAATACGGCAAGAGCCCGATGAAACAGTACATCATTACTGGGCCAGATTCCTCCTGGTTATGAACAGGATAAAGGACTGCTGCGAAGAAAGCGCGATTTCAATTTTCTGCAACAATTGCACGGACAAGGGAATCATGAACGCCATAAGTCATCGCGAAGTTACACGCTTCATCGACCTAGCGACTATCGTACAAAAATACTGTGCGGTAGAGAGTGCCAGGAACACCGAAACTAGGTTTTGGGATAGTCCGGCCTTGACCACAACCCTAGTCCGAAGTAAAAGGGTGCGCCATACTCAAGCACCTGGGTTAAAAACCAAAAAGCAAAGACCCCCTAAAGGGCATGGAACCGTACTGGAGGGCTGGCTCAACGGACCCTGCAAAATGCACAGTACGGAGGGCGCCACTCCAACACATAGCCTTCGAGCATGTTGGATACTACGGCAGGTGGCCAAAAGTGGCGAAGGCTTTTTAGCCCCGGGCAAACAGCCCAACAGTACCGGTACGGTATTAACAGTCTTC
Organism: Triticum dicoccoides; assembly: GCF_002162155.2. NCBI lineage: Eukaryota > Viridiplantae > Streptophyta > Magnoliopsida > Poales > Poaceae > Triticum > Triticum dicoccoides. Next base: position 610,624,713 of record NC_041386.1, read on the forward strand.
GAGACTTTCGCATCAAATAACATGCGAAAACGAACAATCCGCGGCCTCGCCGAAGTCTACCAAGTAGCAACAGCAAATCCATGGAGTGACACGGCTATCACCTTCAACGCCAGCGACGAACCTAAATTCCGAATAGCTAGAGCACCAGCCGCATTGGTCCTCAGTCCGATAGTGGACGGCTTTCGCCTTACCAAGGTACTCATGGATGGCGGCAGCGGATTAAACCTCATCTACGAGGAAACCCTTCAAAAAATGGATATTGACTGGAGCCGCATCGAGCGAAGCAGCACAACCTTCAGAGGGATAATCCCTAGTCGAGAAGTACGCTGCACAGGAAAAATCACACTAGATGTAGTGTTCGGCTCACCGGACAATTACAGGTCCGAGGAGGTCACGTTCCAAGTGGCCCCATTCGGCAGCAGATATCACGCTTTGTTAGGGCGAGAGGCATTCACAATCTTCCAAGCTATACCCCACTACGGGTACATGAAGCTCAAAATGCCCGGACCCAATGGGATAATCACTCTTGCCAGTGATCCAGATACAGCACTCCACGCTGAAAATAAGACAGCCGCACTGGCCCTAGAGGCATTGTCCGAAGCCCTAGCGGCAGAGGAACTAACTACGCTGCGCTCCACGGTGGATAGGGACGATGTGATACTCGATAAGAGGTCCAAGTCCACCTCTTTTAAACCAGCAGACGAAATAGTCAAATTTCAGGTCCATCCAACGGACCCCACAAAGACGGCCTCCATTGGGGCACAATTAAGTCCTGATGTCGAAGCCGCACTATGAGAATTCCTTCGGGAAAATTGGGACATTTTTGCCTGGCACCCTTCAGACATGCCAGGAATCCCACGCAGGCTGGCAGAGCACAGCCTAAACATCCTAAAAGGATTCAAGCCGGTTAAACAAGCTCTTAGAACCCAAAAGACAGGCAATGGGAGAAGAGCTAGCCAAACTCTTAGAAGCCGGATTCATCAGAGATATAAAACATCCGGACTAGCTAGCCAATCTAGTAATGGTACCAAAAAAGGACAAATCCTGGCGCCTCTGCGTCGATTTTAAAGACCTTAACAAGGCCTATCCAAAGGACCCTTTCCCCCTCCCTCGCATCGACCAAATCATCGATGCTACCGCAGGGCATGATTCATTGTGCTTCCTCGACGCATACTCCGGGTACCATCAAATCAAGATGGCGGAGAAAGACCAGGCCGCAACGGCATTCATTACTCCATATGGGCCATTCTGCTACAACACAATACCCTTCAGACTCAAAAACACCGGCGCAACATATCAGCGCATGATTCAAACATGTCTGGCTACCCAGATAGGCAAAACAGTAGAGGCATACGTAGACGATGTGGTCGTCAAGACCAAACACGTCGAAACTCTAGTAGAAGACTTGAGGGTGACATTCGACAACCTCCGAGCATATGACATTAAGCTCAATCCAGAAAAATGCGTCTTCGGCGTACCAGCCGGAAAGCTCTTGGGCTTCATCGTATCCGGTAGAGGAATTGAAGCAAACCCGGCCAAAATCCGTGCTCTGTCACAATTGGATATTCCAAAAGACCTCAAGCAAATACAAAAACTAACCGGATGCGTAGCGGCCTTAAGTCGCTTCATCTCCCGTTTGGGAGAAAAGGCTCTGCCCCTCTACCGCCTCCTTCGACGCACCGAACATTTCGAATGGACGGATGCTGCCACAGCCGGACTCGAAGAAATAAAGGCCATACTGGCAACAAATCCGGTCCTGGCCACGCCCAACCTGGGCGAACCTATGTTATTATATATCGTAGCAACACATCAAGTCGTCAGTGTGGTACTCGTCGTCGAGCGAGAGACAGAAGGGCACAGATTCCCTCTTCAAAAACCAGTGTACTACGTATCCACTGTTCTAACTCCATGCAAGTCCCGGTACCCACATTATCAAAAGATAGCATATGCGGTGTTCATGGCATCCCGGAAGCTGCAACACTACTTTCAAGAGTGTTCCATAACAGTGGCCTCCGAAGTACCTCTCAACGATATTATAAACAATCACGACGCAATGGGCAGGATTGCAAAATGGGCTATTGAGCTCTTACCATTTGACATAACCTATAAACCACGGCGAGCTATAAAGTCGCAGGTTCTGGCTGACTTCGTCGCCGAATGGACCGAAGCCGAACTCCCTAAATAGTACGGCGCATACTCCAATTGGATCATGCATTTCGACGGATCCAAAATGTTGGCTGGCTTGGGGGCTGGCATCGTCCTGACGTCCCCAACTGGAGACACAATCCAATACGTGCTTCAAATAATGTACATGGACTCCAATAACACAGCCGAATACGAGGCCCTTCTACATGGCCTCCAGATGGCAATCTCCATGGGCATTCAACGCCTAGAGGTGCCCGGGGATTCAAACCTCGCAATATCCCAAGTAAATGGAGACTTTGATGCCAAAGATCCAAAAATGGCAGCTTACCGCAACGCCGTCCTAAAAATGTCAGCTCGGTTCGAAGGACTCGAATTCCACCATGTAGCCCGGGATAATAACCAGGAAGCAGACGTGTTAGCACGCATAGGCGCGAAACGAGACGCCATCCCTCCAAACATCTTCCTGGAACGGCTCTTCAAGCCATCTGTGTTATGGGAAGAGGAGTCCGGAAATAACAATCCGGAGCCAGCTGCATCACCGAACTCAGACCATTCTGACACAATCGGCGGCTCAGCCAACAAAATAACACCTTCAGCTCACGAAATAATGGCAGTAATTGCCCCGTGGACAGAACCATTCCTAGCCTACTTAATTCGGCAGGAACTTCCCGAAGACCAAAATGAGGCCCGCTGCATAGTTCGGCGATCTAAAGCCTACAAGGTCCATGAGGGAGAACTTTATAAGAAAAGCACAACCGGAGTCCTTCAAAGGTGTATCTCCGAAGAGGAGGGGCGGAATCTCCTAGCTGAAATTCACGCCGGACTCGGCGGGCACCACGCTGCAGCCCGGACACTCATAGGCAAGGCCTTCCGTACATGATTTTATTGGCCGACAGCCCGGGCAGATGCTCAGGACTTAGTCCAACGATGCGTCGGTTGCCAGCTCTTTGCTAATCAGAGCCACATGCCACCCACCGCCCTCAAAACTATACCCATTACCTGGCCGTTCGCGGTCTGGGGGCTTGACATGGTTGGACCCCTTAAAGGGGGAACCCACAAGCACAAATACTTATTGGTCATGGTGGACAAATTCACCAAATGGATTGAGGCCAAGCCGGTTAAAACGGCAGAATCCGGACTGGTGATAGACTTCCTATCCGGGGTAGTACACCATTTTGGCGTCCCCCACAGCATCATCACTGATAACGGCACGAACTTCACTGCTGACGAGGTTAAACTCTGGTGCAAAAACATGGGCATCAAGCTCGATTACGCTTCAGTCTATCACCCCCCAACTAACGGTCAAGTCGAGCGAGCAAATGGTCTAATCATGAGTGGCATCAAACCCAGACTAGTGCGGTCCCTCAAGGAATCTAACACGCACTGGGTAGAGGAGCTCGACTCCGTACTCTGGGGGCTGCGGACCACGCCAAACCGAACTACTGGATTCACACCATTTTTCATGGTGTATGGCGCAGAGGCAGTTCTGCCTTGCGATATAATTCATGACTCACCTCGTGTGCGCATGTACGAAGAAAGAGAAGCCGAGTTGGATCGGCAGGACAGTTTGGACGCCTTAGAGGAGGAGCGGGACGTGTCAAAGGCTCGTTCCGCATTCTATCAGCAGCAGGCTCGAAGATATCAAAGCAGAGAAGTACGGGCCAAAACTTACAACGTCGGCGAACTCGTTCTACGCCTGCCGGACAAGAAAAAGGACAAACTTAAGCCCAAGTGGGAAGGTCCCTTCATCATCGACCAAGTCCTGACCGGCGGAGCATACCGTCTACGTAAAGCATCTGACAACCGACTCGAGCCGAACCCATGGAACGCAGCCCATCTCCGAAGATTCTACGCCTAAACACCGGACTCAGAGTTTGTCTCACTCCCCCATCCACCTTTTTATATTTTTTACTGTCTCTTGTCCCCCTCCTTCTTCCCACTTTTTTTTTCAATACCTTTTATAGGCTGATTTGCGCTTTGTTCGCACACACTTGATGTGCTCCTAGCACTCATTATACCTGGGGGCTTCTTTACCAGAAGCTTATTAATATGGGCTTCACGCCCAATACATGTGTTATACTTCCGCATGTACCTTTTATTCACCATTATATGCATCGATATGACTTAAGTTTTGGCCAAGCTGGGTTGCCTGGCTCCTGTGCTTACCCCTATGTTCCCGATTGTTCAGCTAGGAGGTAAAGGGAGCACCTCTGCGATTGTTACTACCGGGTCAGCCGGATGTGTACCTCAGACTGGGTGAAGCCGAAAGCTAGCATTCTTAAGAGAATATTCGGTCGGTGACTTGAAAGATGATTTATTACTTACTTATTTATAAGCCCCCAGATGCTTTTTCTGCTATTTTCACAGTCCGGCATTGCACCTTAGGGCATGCCTCCCAGGGAAAGGAACCCTTAACGGAACTATTCTCCCTGGAAGATGTTTCTTACTAACCATGTAATATAACATAACTAGTTGGGCACTTGTCTGATAAAGCAATTATGACCCCGACGCCTTGTCTCCATGCATGCCCCGGTTCTTTTATAACCGTAGGGGTATTCAGACACACTCCGGACTGTTGGGTCCCGAGGTTGAAGCGAAACGGTCCGCAAAGACAAACGATCTACAATCCGGCTAGAAGGCATCTTACATGTCATTTCAAATTACATCGTCAAACCGACTGATTGTACTCCTCCTCAATCCCATCTAATAGGCTGTCTAATTTACAGTCCTGTTGGGAATATTTCGCGGCCAGTTCTACTTGGCCATACATCAACCTCACAGGGATCTCCTTCCCATCAGGCCCCGCAGGTCCGACCTCGGCCATGTGGTTTGGGTCAGCCTTCGGGTAGCGCGTCTTCACCATGGCCCAGGCCTCCCTGGCGCCCTGACGGCAGGCCGATATCTTCCACAAACGGAGGCGTCGCCGTGCTCCCTGGAGCTTCTCAGCAAGCTCACCAAGGCCCTCGGGTAGGGAGACGGATGGCCATAAAGCCTGAACGACGCCATTCATCGCCTGCCGAACACGTTCGAACAATTGCACCAGCTCGGGAAGTTGGTCACCTGTTGACCCAGGCATTTCCTCCGCAGGGCGACCTGTGAGCACACCTAAAGACATATTTCTGTCAAATGACTTCCTCGCCGAATTCTTCTTTTCAAAGGAATTTGCTTAAGCACTTACTATAAATGCCGCGACGAAGTCGCCGATTCTCCTTCAAGGAGCCAGACAGCTGGGCCCGAACACCTTTCAGCTCTTCTCCTAGCTGGGTGTGGGCATCTTGGAGTTTGTTTCTCTCCTGCTGCACCTTCATAAGCACCCTCTCGCCAGCCTTTAGCTGACGTAGTAGCTGTTGCTTGTCCGGATCTAGTCTGGCGCCCTCTGCAATATTATTGTCAGATTCACGCCGCACTTTGTTAATTAATTATCTTTTCAAAGTACGTCTTACCAGCGGGGGTCTCTGTGGCTCCCCCTGTGGCGGCCAGTGCGGCCTCAAGTTGGGCCTTGCACTCTTGGAGCTCCTGGGACAGATGAGTATTCTTCTCCGTAAGATCCTGCATAAAAATTTATCCTTAAATCAGTTATTTTAACCATTTTAAGTCTCGGGGGCTACTGGCATATATAACTATTAAAATTACTTACACGTATGTCTTTCACATACTGCTCCGTGCCTCTGGTTAACCCATCTTGAGCGGCACGGAGGTGCGCGTTTCCCGCATCAAAGGCATTTAACGCCTCCGGGGAGAAACACGCGTCACGAAGAACTATCCGGCGACGCCTGTGATTCATGGCGCTCTCCACCTCAGACCGGGTGGTGGACAGCCTGTCGGCATCCTCCGTCGGAGGAGCGTCCGACTCATGCCTTGTATTCGCCTCCCCTTCCGGGCCATGCATTGGAGCATGGCTGGCGGAGGCTTGATTGGCAACCTCTCCGGACACTGTCCGGTGAGCGCTCTTTCTAAAAAAGTTATGAGCATTAATATACCTCCGGGGAATCCTTCCCTTAAAAAATAGCGGTGCTCCGTACCGTTGCGGCGATGTTTCAGTTTGCGTCGCACTCCTCTTCCGCCTGCTGGGCCGGACTGACCCTTGTCGGCCGATCACCACGGGCTCGACTTCCTGCCGTAAAGGCGTTTCCTGTCGAACACCATTGGTGCACGGTGGTTAGAACTAAGCATTAAAGAAGTAACGGCGCCAGGACTTCGGTCGTACTCACCGGGGAAGTCAGACACAAACCGGGATAGTCAGCCATAATGGCGACTAAAGCATTATCTTTGCTGAGCTGGTGGTACACCCCGTCGATCAGTTCCACCGCTAAGTCCGGATCCTCTTCGGAGGCCGGATCAAGGGACCTTTCTGGGTCTTTGGGTTGTGGGGCTGGGCTTTTTATGCCTTCCACATCCCGACGCAGTTCCTGTGTCAAAATCATACAATAAGACAATTGCCTTTAAAGGCACGGTTCAGATATGCATGCGACCGCTTACCCAGCTCCGAGGGTTGTTCATGGAAAATCCGTTCAGAGGATTCGTGCGGAGGAAGTCCTCCTTCTCCCCCTTGTACAAGCCGGACAGGATCTTCATCAGATCGTCGGCCGAGCCAGGTCCCTTGCGGCCGTGACGGGTGGCGTCGTCGTCTCCGTTGAAGTCCCACATGGGGTGGCCCCTATATTGGAGCGGTTGCACCCCACGCATAATGCATGTGGCCATGACTCCGATCATGGTTAATCCGGAATGGGCTAGCAGCCGTATCCGGCCCATCAAGTAATGGACGCTACTATCATCTTCTCGTCGAGGGCTCCGTGGGCGCCAACTTAGGCATTTCTTCAGGCGAGCGTTGCTGAACTCCGGAAGGCCGATCCAGACTGGATCCGGCAGCGGAGCAACCTCCATATAAAACCACTCCGAAGGCCAATCTTCGGACGCCTTCTTCGGGGTCCCGGGCAGGTATCTGGTCCCGGCGATGCGCCATATTTCGGCTCCGCCCACTTGATATATCGACCCCTCGTGAGAGCGGGGTACGAGGCAGAACAGCCTCTTCCACAGCGCAAAATGGGGCTCAATGCCCAAGAACAGCTCACACAGAGCTACGAAGCCCGCGATGTGCAAAATGGAGGCAGGTGTAAGGTGATGAAGCTGGAGTCCGTAGAACTCCAGGAGCCCCCGGAGAAACGGATGTATAGGAAATCCGAGTCCCCTTATTAAGTAGGAGACGAAGCACACCCGCTCTCCTTTGGAGGGATTGGGGGCACTCTCCGCCTGTTTCCCACCTTTGTAGGTGGCCAGTCCGGCTCGAACCGGAACCATGAAGGCCGGGGGAAGATATCCCTCTACTTGGAGCGTCACTAACTCGTTGTGCGGGACTGAGCATCTCCTCCAATCTCCTGGCTTAGGGCTGGGAGCGCGAGAAGAGGAGCCGCGTCGACTGTCCATGTTGGAATGGGTTTGGTGCCAGATGCGCCTCGATGAGTGCTTGCGGAAGGAGGATGATGTGATTTGGATCTGGATCCTCGCCTCTCTTATAGGCAGCTTATTTGCGCAGCTAGGGGGTAAAACATAAAAATACCCTCGCTTTTCGCATTCGTGCGACGCGTGGAAGAAGGCCATTATTGGACGCGGAAGCCAAGGAACGCAGCATTTATGAAGCAACCGGACACTATCCGGCAAACACATGGAGCATGAAGAAGAACCCGCCTTGCAAACGCCGAAGACAACATACGCGCCGGATTCGTCGTTATTGAAGCCTGGTTCGGGGGCTACTGAGGGAGTCTCGGACTAGGGGGTGTCCGGATAGCCGAACTATCATCATCGGCCGGACTCCAAGACTATCAAGATACAAGATTGAAGACTTCGTCCCGTGTCCGGATGGGACTTTCCTTGGCGTGGAAGCCAAGCTTGGCGATACGGATATGTAGATCTCCTACCATTGTAACCGACTCTGTGTAACCCTAGCCCTCTCCGGTGTCTATATAAACCGGATGGCTTTAGTCCATAGGACGAACAACAATCATACCATAGGCTAGCTTCTAGGGTTTAGCCTCCTTGATCTCGTGGTAGATCTACTCTTGTAAACCACATCATCAATATTAATCAAGCAGGACGTAGGGTTTTACCTCCATCAAGAGGGCCCGAGCCTGGGTAAAAACATCGTGTCCCTCGTCTCCTGTTACCATCCGCCTAGACGCACAGTTCGGTACCCCCTACCCGAGATCCGCCGGTTTTGACACCGACAGGCAGGCTAAAAACGGTTCAAATAAAGACTGGGCCGTGGTGTGATGTCACGCTGTGAAAAAAGTTGTTAGTGGATTGGACTCGTGGAAATATTATACCCTCTACAGTGGTATATGGAATTTGTTTTGCAGAGCCGTACACGATTCTTGTGTTCAAGATCTACTTTGAAGTATTTGGAGAAGGAACCCGCCTTGCAATGCGGAAGACAATCTGTGCGCCGGACTCATCGTCATTGAAGCCTGGTTCAACGGCTACTGAGGGAGTCCTGGATTAAGGGGTCCTCGGACAGCCGGACTATATACGTGGGCTGGACTATTGGGTTATGAAGATACAAGATAGAAGACTTCGTCCCATGTCCGGGTGGGACTCTCCTTTGCGTGGAAGGCAAGCTTAGCGATTCGGATATGTAGATTCCTTTCTCTATAAACCGGCCTTGTGTAACCCTAGCCCCCTACGGTGTCTATATAAACCAGAGGGCTTAGTCCGTAGGAAGAGAAAAATCAGAATCATAGGCTAGCTTCTAGGGTTTAGCCATTACGATCTCGTGGTAGATCAACTTTTGTAATACTCATATCATCAAGATTAATCAAACAGGAAATAGGGTATTACCTCCATAGAGAGGGCCCGAACCTGGGTAAACATTATGTCCCCCGCCTCCTGTAACCACTAGCCTTAGACACACAGTTCGGGATCCCCTACCCGAGATCTGCCGGTTTCGACACCGACACTACTCATTTGAGACCATTCGTCCAGGAAGCCTCGGATGCATTCATAGTCACTTTTCAAGCTCATTATAATCGGGATAGTACCCCAAGGGAGATATCTTGAGTTGGGATTTCTTTTAGGAGTGTCCTAACCCCTTAAATGGGGTAGCCATCCTGGGTTGCTCCACGACTGAAATTTGGGTGGTAGCGATTTTGTAGGTTCTCTGGTTACACACAGGCGGTTTTTGGCATGTAGCCATTGCATCCTTAGGTCAAGTCACTTTTCAACCGTTTATTGGAATTGAGAAAATGATATAACGCATCAGATAGTGCTAGCATGCGAAGCAAAATAGGTATCCTTCTTTTTCATAAAATGTTGGTTCGGTTCTTGATCCATTAATCAAATAAATTAGATCGTAGATAGAAAACTCATGAAATGCCGAGTAGGCACAAATTCCCCTAAAAGTAAAAAGGAAATGAATTAGTTAAATCAATAAGAGGAAAAGGGTTTGAAAAGATGTTGAATATGCCGAACTTTTTCGTGTTGAACATTTTTCTAAATTCATCATGGGTTAAGAGCATATTTGAATACGGGAATTTTGCATCAACCAACGCATCAAACTTTTGATCTGTTTATCGCAATGGAGTATATAATATACCGTTGCAAAGCTATTGAACAGAACTGTAAAACCTTTTTCATGTTCAACCATTTTTTTAAAATTCATCATGATTTACGGGCTGTTTTAAAAACACCAAATGGCATCAATTTTTTGTTTTCTGAAACTCCCAATTAAGCGGTGGATTTCTTTTGGCCAAATTTTTTGAACTGCCTTGGGATGGAAACGTGAACTTATCTATGTGAAATATTATTTAGACTTGAATAGTTTTTAAATAATTCTTGTCCGAATCGTTTGTGTCATGATCTCAGAACTTGTATGGGTTCAAAATTATTCTCATGTGAATTCTTTTTTTTTTTCATTCTGTGAAGTTACTAGGACTTAGTATATGACCTTTTGAGATGTACACAAACGAACTTTTTCTCTAAGTTGTGTATAGTGAAAAATCCCTCGCTTTCTTTTTATTTTGAACTTCAAGTAATAAAATATTTGGACTTCTAATTTTTGTAAAAAAAATTCACACCCCATGATGAAAATTCATGTTGGTGTTCTTTTAGTGTTCACTTTTTTTACCACACTTTTTTGTTTAAACTTTCCGCACTTTGTTTTTTGAACTTATATATGCTTGTAATACATGAACTTTTCCCTATGATTTTACAAAATATTCGCAATTTAAAAAATCATGAATAAAAATATTAATGAATTTAAAAATGTGCATGAATTTGAAAAATTCATAGTTCTGAAACAAAAAAAATCATAATTTAATGAATGTTTGCAAATTCAAAATGTTCACAATTTAAAAGACATTCGCCAAAAATAAGAAATGTTCATGTATTCATATTTTTCTTGATTTCCCAAAATATTCATGAATTCAATAAATGTTCAAGAATTTTAAAACAATGTTTCTTGAATTTAATTTTGTTCATGTATTTCAAAAATAAATCACGTATTTAAAAATGTTCACGAATTTTAAATTTATTCACGATCTTAATAAAAGTGGGCATGATTTCAAAGCGAGTTCACAAATTTGAAAAAAAATGCATACAGTTGTAAGAACTTCACGAGTTTGAAAAAACGGTTCACAAAAGATAAAAACCATATAGGGAACTAAACCAGAATGGGTCGCCCCACAGAGAGGACGTGGTGTCCAGGTGGGTACGCGGTTGATCACAATCTCCCGACCTATGTTTTTTTTTTTTGAGAATATCTCCAGACCTTTTTTTTGTTGAGAATATCTCCCGACCTATGTGGGGAATACGTTCCACCCTGTGAGAGTGCGTGCATGTACAATTTTTATCGGGAGGCCCAATTGCTTATGGAGTGTGATCTTTTTTTTTGACTTGTCCATGATTATGTGAAATCATTAGTTAAGGGTTACCCATTGCAAAGGCCACCACACATTCTCACACGCTGACAAGCGGCGCACTGCATGTGTGCCACTTGTTGTAATCGGAGAGTTTTCCCTTGTTTATTAAAAAACTTTTATATTTTGAACCATGCGATCAAAATCTGAACTATTTTCATCATAGAGATCTTCAATACTAGATCTCATGTTAATAAGTTTTGATGAGCTTTTCTTTTATGAAAAAATCAAAAAAAAATTGGTAGAAAAACGTAACAAAAAACCGACAAACTGAACAGGAAGAAACAAAACGAACCCTGGAAGCATGATTAAATTTCTTCACACTTTTCCCCTTTTCTGATAAGCATACTTGTGCGTCCACGAGAAGCAAGTATGCACTTCTTGTGCATGCACGTATTTTTTTCCCAAGAAGCACAATTGTGTTTATAGCCGGAAGCAAAACTATGCTTCTCGTGAAATCACATATTTTTCCCTTTTCGATAAGCACTATTATTTCCGCGAAAGCAAATCAGTACCTTCATAAAAAAAATGTGCTTCTCATGAAAGCACATGTTTTTTTTTTCGAGAAGCACAATTGTGCCCTGAGAAACCAAAATATGTGCCTCCACGAGAAGCAAACTTGTGCTTCTCGTAGAAGCACAACTACATCTCGTGCAAGCGCAAATTTGTTTCTTTTTTTTTCCTGAGAAGCACAACTATGCTTCTCGCGGAAGAAAAATCTGTGGTTTCACAATAAGCAAATTTGTTTCTTGTGGTAGTACAGATTGTTTTTCCTTTCCAAGAAGCATAGCCATGCTTCGCAAAAAAAAATCTCTCTCCAAAACTTAGAAAAAACCAGGCAAAACATGAAAAGCAAAAAAAAACAAAGAACATCATCTAAAACACGAAAACTCTTACTTTTTTAAAAACAAAATCTAGAAGAAATGCTCAGCACACGACATGTGACGTCTGCTGGGTGCACCACTTGGCGTGCTCCAAGGTCACAAAATTGACCCTTGCGGGAGCTCCCCAAGCGACAACCTTTAGTTAGTTGGTCCGATGGTTGTGATGGCAGACATCAAACACTCGACGCGACACACAGGGACGGATGCATTGGGCCGGCCCAGTAAGCATTACTGTAGTGACGACGCCCTGTATAGAACACACGGTTTTTTTTTGTAGAAATCAATGCAGTATAGCAGTCGGTTTATTATAGCGATCTGGTTTTTTGGTCGGATTTTTTCTTTCATATATTTTTTCGTACTATAAATGTTTTTATATTATATAGTGAAGATCAATTCACATACACAATGAACATTGTTTTAATATATGTTGATTTTTAATATGGTGAATTTTTTTGTAATGTGTTGAATATTTTTTCCAAGATAGGTTGATTTTTTTTTTAATAATGATGGATATTTTTATAATGTATGGTGAACTTTTTGTAATATATGGTGGACATTTTCTTAATATACAATGAACATTTGTATAATACACGGTGAAGCTTTTTCCAAAATATTGTGAACTTATTTTAAATAGACACTGAACCATTTTATTAAAACACAGATTGAACCTCTTTTGTAATATATGGTGACAATTAATGAACTGTTCATTGTGTAATAAAAAACCAACCAAACAAACAAATGTTCATCATGTATTAACAATTAATTGTGTAATCGAAGACCAGACAAAAAATTGTTCTCCATATATTAAAGAAAGAAAAAGGAAAACTAAAAACTGGAAAGAAAAACCCATAAAAAACATGAAAGAACCAGAAAGGAAAAGGACAAAACAATAAGCAACAGAAAAAACGAAGAAGTGAACGCGCTGCTGCTGAACACTAACATATGGTGAACATTGATGTAAAAAAATGTACGGTGAACATTGATGTAAAACAACATATGATGAACATTAATTCACATACGCACTGAACATTGTTTTAGTGTACGGTGAATGTTTTCTTAATATGGTGAACTTTTTTTCATATAGGTTGAACATTTTTCTAATGTAAGATGAATATTTTTTGTAATGCACAGTGAACTTTTGGTAATATATGGTGGGTTTTTTTAAATATATGATGAACATTTGTATAATACATTGTGAACCTTTTTTTGCCAAACATAGTGAGCTTACTTTAAATATACTCTAAAGTATTTTTCTTAAAATACAGATTGAACCTTTTTGTAATATAGGTGACCATTAATGAACTGGTCATTGTGTAGTAAAAAACAAACAAACAAATGTTCATCATGTATTAACAAACAATTGTGTGATAAAATACCAAACAAACAATTGTTCTCAATGTATCAATGAAAGAAGAAGGAAAATAAGTGAAAACTGGAAATAAAGACCCCAAAAAACATGAAAGAACCAGAAAGCAAAACTGGAAAGGAAAAAACAAAACAAAAAGCAATAGAAAAACCGAAGTAGCGAATGAACGAGCATGAGGCCTTGTACAAGAAAAGGTGCTTAAGAAGATGTTTAGCAAAATAAAACGAGTTTTTTTAAGCACCGGTGTTTATTTCTACAGGACAGACGCTTAATTAAGCGTCTATCATCCACAAATAAGCACCGGTGTTTAGAGAAAAACTGGTTTATTTCTCTAAGCACCTACCACAAACACCTTGCATTGTACACGGCCTCACGTGCTGCCGTGAACTGGGCCATCCTGCCCGCGGGTGCTTACTTAAAACTCCGCCGGTGCCCCCCACCCCACCCCGCCCCAGTAAAATGAAGCAAATTCTCGAATTGGCAACCACAGTGCATGGTGGGTCATTGCCATCCAGGGCAACTCCGCCCAAGTGGCAGCAGTAGCAGAACCACAGTACCAAATCTTCAATTTGAATCCTTGAGCGTTCTGGCTTTCAGAGCTACGTATATAAGAGCACATAGGACGATGTAAAGCGTTCCGTCCAGAGCGGTTCCAGCTGCTGACCATTCTGCTCTATGGAGCGGTCCACACCAAGGGAACAGCGGTGGACGATTGGTTTAAAATGTGTGGCATTCTGATATGTGGAGTAATATCAGACCACATCATCTCACACCTGGCTTTGAAAGGTATATATGCAGACATTCAGCACGTGCTCGCGCTGCCGGGGGCGGGGGCGGCTGGGGCGAACCCTAGCCGCCGCCGCCTCCGAACCACCCCGACCCACCCTTCCCAGCCGCCGCCGGAGGAAGCCGCCAAGCAAAGCTTGTCCGACGGACGGCGGTGGCGGGCTCGCCCTTCATCCTGGGGGCGGACTCGGGCTGCGCCGCGACGAAGACCCTGGGTGCCAGGCGTGGCGGCGGAGACAGGAAGCTGTAGCGGCGGCTCTAGGGCTTTTCGGCGGGGCTGTGCCTCCATGGCTGCGGGGCAGCTTGGTGGCCAGCCATGGTGCGCGGTGGCGGTGGATCTGGGCGCCCCCTTCCCAAATTCGCCTGGCTGCGTGTGCGAGGTGGTTCTCCACTCCGGTGAATGGAGGTGGTCGTCGGCGTGGCGGGCGCGGCGGATCTGAGTGTGGCCAGGTCTATGGCCGGTGTTGTCGCGGTCGGCTTGTTCAGCTGCTGGTGCGCACGGGTGGTGGGTTCTAGCGCCAGATCTGGCCACTGTCGTCCGGCCCTGATCAGTGGGCTTCTCTCCTGCAGGTTCTTGATGGTGCCGGCGTGGTTGCTGGGACCTTGGCCGAGGGTGAAGCTGGTGGAGGTGATCCAGATTGGGGGAAACCCCATGGTCGGCCCCGGCCAGCCGCGCCGCCGTCGACGGTCAAGGGCGCCACTTTTCTTCTTGGAGACATCGGTCTATGTCTGCTCCTTCATTTCCCCCATCTCTGCCTCTCGGGTGAAAACCCTAACTTCGGTGGGCGGCGGTGGCGTCCTTGATGCCGTGACCTTCCTGAAGGCGTCGCCTTGAGGGTTGAGTGGTGGTGGGCACTGTGTGGGTCCTTGACGGTTGCTGGTGATGGACACTGCTTTGGGGGAAACCCTAGGATCTGGTTCCAGATCGGATGATGGCAGTATTGCGGTGTCGTTTCTCTCCTGTGAGCATCATTTGTGGAGCAGCGTTGAAAGACACGGGCAGGAGGTGGAGCGGCTCCATCTTGCACGGAGCTTCGGTGAAGCTGTCAAGTCATGCATGGCCGACATGTTCTACACTTAGTCATGTCTGGTTGGCAGGTGCTACGCACGGCAGATCTTTCAGAGTCTTCGCATCTGGACGGACGAGCGCAGGGCGGTAGCGCCGTTCTGCGCCATGGTGGCGTTGACAGATATCCGGATTGGCAAGGATGATGCAGATCTATCTCCTTAAGATGGGTCAGTGGTCCGATGAAGATGGCGGCTTCTAAAACGGGTGCATGTGGTGTGCGCTGTAGGTCTGCTGCACCGGTTGTTGGTCCCGATACATTATGTGCATGAATCAGCGACGACACTGGTTTTAGATATGGGGAGTGAGAGCACTCCTCAGTATTGAATTTTTAGGTGTGAGTGATGGCTTCGGATGATTTGATGTATGTTCTTATCAGATATTTGTGGAATAATTAATAAAGATGGTTGTATGCATCGATTGATGCAGAGGCCGGGGGCTTTAACCTCCTTTCCGAGGAATGCCGTACGTGCTATATAGTGGTTTCGACCCAAGACCAGTTAATTGGTAGTCAGTCTTCTAGTCATGACAGCGGCCAGCCCATGAGTCAAGGTCAGTCTAGACATCCATCAGTGTAGTGCACTATGCCAGCAGTGCAGTCCAGCGCAGGCTTATTTGAGCTGTGTGGTGCTCTGTCAACCAAGATTTTTGCAAAATTGCCTAAGTCCTTTGGAATAAGCCAATGCATTGATGGGATTTAGCTTGGTTAAGGGCCATTCAGGAAAAATTATACGCATGGAATGGATGTTGTCAAGCAAATCAGTTCCAGCATGTCAACTTGTCAATTGGTATCTTACCGTACGGACTGCTTGTTTATGGAAGCTAGCTTTCGGAAAACTTGGATGTCACCACGCGTGGATGCAGTGCATGTTGGATCAACTTGCAACGTTAGGTGAGGGCTAGATAAGCTTGTCATTTCGCAAGACATGCATTATTGCCGCGTGCGTGCATGGGACAAGAATATAGAGGACAAACAGAGACATTGTTTGGATAATTTCTCAATATCAGGCCTCCATGGCTCCATGGATCCATTAGCCACATTGTTTTGAAACATTAAAACTACTACCTCCGTTTAGGTGAATAAGTCATTCACGTAGTTCTAGGTCATCGATTTGAGGAATTAAATATGTATTATATGTCATGAAAAATATATCACTAGATTTCTACACGGATGTAGTTTCTAAATATATATTTTTTGTCACATATAATACATATTTAGATAGTTAAATCGTCGACATAGAACTACGCGAATGACTTATTGACCGAGACAGAGGTAGTACTAAACATCCATTCCCACCAAAGTGTACATACTGTCATTTCAGAACCGGTAAAATAAACATGGGTTTGACTAAGACATTCATAGACACCAAAGTACACTACAATTAAGAACTTATGCACTACATATACGGCATAGAGCTTAGGGAAAATAGTGGCTACACCCCAGCACACTACACCCCCGCTACACTGTACAATATCAAAGTAAAAATAATATTGATACGAAGATAAACTATCTAGGAGTTATCGTAGATATAGTCACATCATTAAAACTACAAGACTTAGCAGCAGCGGATGCTTCTTTGTTGCCTACACTTATACTGTAATATGCTGGGTGCTTAGGCTTATTTAAGATCATAGTCTTGTTGCTTAGCATTGCAACAACATCTAACATGGTCGGCCGATCAATTGCACCTTCTTGTACACACAACAATGCAATGTTAATGGACCTCATCATTTCTGACGAATCACCGTTGGGAATCAATGCCGCATCAACGAGTTCGATCCATCTTTCCTCTTCAAATAACTGCCAAGCCTATTTTAAATTTCATTCATCAAATAATTAGGTAGGAAACATAATAAACAAATAATATTATATTGTTATGTGATTGTGTAAATATGCACTCACATATCCAATGAGGTTGATGAAAGCTCCACACTCATGGGAATTCTTCTTCCCGCTAATGATCTCGAGAACTAAAACACCAAAGCTGAATACATCCGATTTGACAGAGAAGAGGCCATGGGAAGCATACTCGGGTGCCATGTAGCCACTAAAACAAAGCAAGAGTGTATGTCCAATTACTATATGGTTGAGTTACAATAAAAATATTCATACATGGAGTAATTCAGAGGAAACTTACTATGTACCAACCACCTTTCTTGTTTTATTTCCTTCATTGTTATTTGAGCTAAATATTTTTGCTAGTCCAAAATCTGAAATTTTAGCATTCATTGTGCTATCCAAAAGAATGTTGCTTGGTTTAAGATCCCGATGTATAACACGCAACCTAGAGTGCTTATGTAGGTAAAGAAGTCCTTCTGCTATTCCTACAATTATTGCGAGACGTTTCTCCCAATCCAGTAGAACTTTTCTATCTTCATCTGTATGTGAATTAAATGTTAGCACAGAAGCGGAAAAAACATCTAAAGCATAATTTTAGTCTGAAAATGCAAATATATATTTACCAAAGATGAAGAAGTCCAAGCTTTTGTTTGGCAAATATTCGTAGACCAGTACTTTCTCTTCTCCTTGAGAGCAACATCCCATGAGCCTAACCAAATTTCTGTGTTGAAGTTTGGCTATGAGCTCAACTTCATTTTTGAACTCTATGAAACCTTGATCTGAATCGGAATCAAGTCTCTTAACTGCTATCTCTATTCCCTCAGGAAAGTAGCCCTGGGAAAAATAAATATTTTGTATCAATATGCAACATTTAATCTGGGTTTCTTTTATGATGCACAAATAAATTAGTGTTTCCCTAGTGCCGAGTAAAAGCACATTTACACCACCTCGGATCAATATTCTTCCTCTTATAGTCATTTTGTATTGGTGTGCATTTTGTATTGCCTTGCCTAGAAAACATGGAGCGCAGAATGCATGGTGTTATATATTTACCTTATAAACTGGGCCAAATCCACCTTCGCCAAGTTTGTTTTCCTCGGAGAAGTTACTTGTAGCCTCTAATATCTGATGAAACTCATATACTGAAAATTCAGACAACTCTGCTTCCATTTCCCAAACTAGTTCATCTCCTTGAAACTGGTGAGTACTTTTTTCCTGTAAGGTCACTTTACCTGAAAATTGTGAACTGGCACTATCAATATCGATCGATCTCTGAAATTAGGACAGTTTTATATTTCTGTTGAGCATTTCAGTAACTAATTTACCCACCTTTTTTTGTGTGCCTTTTTCTAAGCCGACAACAGTAAACGATGAAGCAGCAGAGAACAACCAGTGTTACAGGTGCAGCTACCGATAAGGCTATTACCCAAGGTCTGATTCCATGTCCTTCATAATTAAACATCCATGAACGAATTAATTAGCATAAGTAATTCATAATAACATTCCAACTAATTAATCAAGAGTACGGCATATATATTTGAATTGTTTGCATGCATGCGCGGAGAAAGAAATGGAATCTTATGGATCGTCGGCATGTATATCTTGCCTGTGGGGGCCGGCGCCGGTGCCGGAGCCATGGATGATGGAGATGAAAATGGAATCCGCCGCGTGTTTTTGTCGTCGTAGAACATAAAGGCCTCGAACCTGATGTTGCAGCGGAGCACGAAGATCCGTCCTCCCATGCGCACGGAGTTGGTGGCGTTGACCGTGCCGACGAGCCGCCGGAGGCATGCCAGGCAGTCACGGGCGGACAGGTCCGGCGTGCATTGCGCCAGGGAGTAGAGCGTCGGGGCGGCGCCGCCAATGGAGTCCATGAAGGCCGTGGCGAACCCCCTGGCCGAGGCGGCCGCGTCCCGTGCCGTCTCGTTGAGGAGCTCGCGGACGGCAGTCGCGATGACGCGGGCGTTGCCGGGGAGGTTCACCGGGTTCCAGTACTGGAAGAAGGTGCCGTTCCCGGTGACACTTGATGCCTGGCCGAGGAAGCCGGCGTCGCCGGAGAAGCCCAGGATGCAGCCTGGCTGCAGGGCGTTCACCTCGTCGTAGTCGTAGTAGACGGTGGCGCCGGTCTTGCGGTCCGGGCACATCTTCTGCGCGTACTTGAAGGAGGAGGCGAGGCAGTCCGTGCACGCGGTGGTGTTGATGGTGTCGCGGCGGCAGAGCGCGAGCGCGCGCACCACGCCGGCGGTGGCGGTGGCAAACAGCTGCGGGGAGGAGGAGGCGTTGCCAGGGAGGGTGGCGGCGAGCACGGAGAGGCTGGACTGGAAGGTGGTGTTGGCCGTGTAGTTCCGGCCGCTGCCGCAGGTGATCCCGATCGCCGTTGCCGACGCCGGCATGAGGAGGAGGAGCAGCAGCAGCACGCCCTCCATGCTGCTAACCGTACGTTACGTGTGCCTCTGTGTTTGTGGTTGCTTATTTCACTTGGAAAATGCAGAGGAAGACAGGAAGTGTAGGTGATTCTCGGAGTCAACAACGAACGTTGCAACAAATCAGCCTTCTTCCTGCCCAAATTGTTTTTTGTTTGTCGTTGCTTTCACTTGGAAAAATGCAAAGAAATTTTGATTATCTATATATTTCCCGGTCCTTGTCCGATATGATTGTCAATAACTAATAACGACCGTGTTTGGCATGCTGTGGAAAAGAAATGTTGCTTTCAGGTCGCCGTGGAAATTACTTGTAAGAATTTGAAGAAAGTGTATGCAGTCTGCTGGGCGTTGCTTTCAAAAGGCCCCTTTGCAGAAGAAGAGAAGTTGATTTTTAACCATGGCAAATCAAACTTTTTTACGGCAATATGGATAGCTAGGCATATAAATCCGACGTCACTACAAATTTAGTGTCAATTTTTTTATCATGGCAAATCAATCTTTTTTTCTGGCAATTTGTGTTTGCAGAGGATGGTAAGTCTAGTTGGCAAGCATGGCAAATCCGGCTCACTTCATTTTCGTGCGAGGAAATTGCTGTAAACTAAAATTACCATCCGCAAGCCAATTAAATTTGCCAGAAAAAATATTCGATTTGTCATGCTTAAAAATTCTACGTTAGATTTTTAGCATTACTGTATTAATATATTATTACTATCTTTGTATCAAAATATAAGATGGTTTTGTAGGCTAAACATACGGAGGGAGTTCATATGATGAAGCCTAATTTCTCAAAAAGCAAGACTGAAGTTGATAGGTTTATGGTTGAAAGTCACTCAACTCTAGTCTAGGTTTGGCGGGGACGACCTATTTTTAAAAGTTAGCTTACATAATGTATTGCAAAAGGAAAAAGCTTATCTGGTCCTCACCTAACGTTGCAAGTTGATCCAACGTGCACTGCATCCACGCACGGTGACAGCAATGTTTTTCAAAGTTAGCTTACATAAACAAGCATAAATTAGAAACTAGGAGATGCCAATTGACAAGTTGACATGCTGGAAACTGCGGCGCTACCACTGATTTGCCCCATGACATGCATGGGCGGCCAACTAGTGATGAGTATAATACTATGTTTATATGTGAAAAAAAGGACACCAAGATCAGGTGGACTGACTCGAGTAGCTATGCACGGGTCATGGTTGGGTCATCGTCGTTTACTGAACAAGTGGTCTGATCATCACTATGCAAACTGCTGTACGTCTGGTCTCTAGTCCACCCTCCAACTCTCCAAGGCCAGCTGAGCCGCGGGATCTTGGTGAATGGGTTAGCATAGTTTTGGGGAATTTGATGATTGATTTGTCCTTATTTTTCTTTGTAGAGTGAATTCTATTTTTACCTCCGAATTTCACGGCCGTTGACGTGAATTGCCCTGTTTTTGCCTCCATTTACTCAGGGGACGAAGGAGGCTCACGCAGTTTAGAAGCAAGCGATCAGTCGCCTCACGAAGCGTCGACCCGAACCGACACAGGGCGAGGTAGAAGAGGTCGCCGAGGATTATGGACCGGGCGCGGGCGCTGGGGGTCAATGGAAGAAACCGCCAAGACCGCCGCTCGGATAATCGGAGGAGCAGTTGGAGCACGAACGGGTCTGCTGGCGGCGAAGGTATGGAAAAACATCTCATTATGTACTCCTCCTACTTTGGAAACCCTCTTTATACTCTTTAGGTTACACAGTCTCACATTTGAAACAGCACTTAAACTAACGCACTGTACAAATTAAACTTATGTTATGTGAATACTACAACATGACGCTAAACACATAACACAAGGAAAAAAACTATCTTGGAGTTGTGACAGATATTGTCATATCCTTAATACTATCTGACTCGGGAGCACTTGACACATCTTCATTTCCAACTCTTACATTGATATATGCTGGTTGCTTAGGCTCATCCAAGATCATAGTCTCACTGCTTAGCATTGAAACAACATCTCCCATGGTTGGTCGATCAGCCGCATTCTCTTGTACACACAACAATGCTATGTTAATCCATCGCATCATCTTTGCCGCGTGACTATGGGGAACAAATGATGAATCAACGAGGTCAAACCACTTTCCATCTTCCCATAATTGCCATGCCTATTTGCAATTCCATTACACAAATTAGGTTGTGTAGGAAATGAAAAGTACAATTTTACAAGCTTAAGGTTGTGTATAAGCTCACATGTCCAAGCAGATTGATGAATTCTCCACATTCTTGCTGACCAGAATTCCGTTTTCCGCTAAGGATCTCCAAAATGATTACACCAAAGCTGAAGACATCGGATTTAATAGAGAAGATGCCCTTTGAAGCATACTCAGGGGCCATGTAGCCACTGAAATGGTATATGATACATGTCAAGACTACTTTTTTTCTAGTTGAATTGTAATATGTATAATTGCAATTGGACTTTTTATGTGAGGAACTTACTATGTGCCAATCACTCTTCTTGTAGTGTTTGCTTCAGTGTCATTTGAGCTGAATATTTTTGCTAGACCGAAATCTGAAATTTTTGGATTCATTTCACTGTCCAGGAGAATATTGCTCGGTTTAAGGTCTCGATGTATAACAAGCAACCGGGAGTGCTTATGCAGGTAAAGAAGACCATGTGCTATTCCCTCAATTATTGCTACAAGTTTTGGCCAATCCAGTAAAGGCCTTTTATTCTCATCTACACATGCAACAATTAGATATTAGTATAACAGGCTAGGATAGGATAAAGACACCTAGACAAATGAAAATAAGTTGTATTGGGATATAATTTAGCAATTCTTATCGAGCATCGAAGCGATAATTATTAAAGGAACTTAAGAAATGTAAATGCATACCAAAGATGAAGTGATCCAGGCTTTTGTTGGGCAAGTATTCATAGACCAATATTTTCTCCTCCTCTTGAGAGCAGCACCCCAAGAGCCTAACCAAATTTATGTGCTGGAGCTTGGCTATGAGCTGGAGCTCATTTTGGAACTCTATGAATCCCTGTCGTGAAAGTGAAGCAAGTCTCTTGACCGCTATCTCCAACCCATCTGGAAGCTGGCCCTGGCAAGAATGGTCTATTAAAAAAAAGGGCTTTCCCAGTGTACGTATGTGGTAATAATTCGTCCTCTCCCGTTTAGAAGTTTACTACCTCCGACCGGGTTTGCTTGCCCCTCTCGGATTTTGGGTCATAATTTGACCTTAAATTTGACTAGTGAAATATATAGTATATGTAGCAAAAATAATATCATTGGAAACTGAAGTATTTTCAATGCATATACTTGTTTTCATACAAAAATTGTAGATTAGGTTGGGAGGTATTATATACTAATATCATGCATATGATACTGATGTGTGATACTATCTTCATAATGCAAAGTATTATAGATAATCTTATTTGTTGACATGCTTGACATATAGTAACCCAATATTTACTATAATATGATATATACCTATGTTACTTTAATTCTTTCTCTTCTTTAATTGTGTCACAAGAGCATGTTTGCTAGTTCCTAATACATGATACTGGCTAAGATATCATCATTATGACCAGCCTTAGGCTTCTTAGTAAGCCAGAGTCGAAGATGAAAATCCTAGTAATTAATTTACCTTGTAGACTGGGCCAAAGCCACCTTCTCCAAGTTTGTTTTCCTCTGAGAAATTACTTGTAGCCACCACTAGCTCTGCAAAGTCAAAGAAAGAGAACTCCGAGTTTTTCTCTTGCATTTTCCTCCTTGCATATCTTGATCCTAGCTTGAGCAACATCATTAGCATTAAATAACATACTCGGTAACATTATCTTAATCCGAGTAATAATTAATCATCATTCCACTAACAAAAAATAATTAGCGTAAGTACCTTTTCTCCGACGATAGTAACAGATGAAGAGGAGAAATACAGCTGCAGTTAGAGGAACTACAACTACGGGGATTACCCATAACATGCTCCCTGATTGATATCAACAATGTAAACAATAATGTTAATTACTGTAGCGACGAAGGTCCTCTGCTTAGTCACTGTATTTTACTATTTATTTGCTACTCGGAAGACTTACTCCTGCTTTTGTTCGGAGTCGGAGCTGCCGCCGGCGCCGGCGCCGGCAGACTGAGCAGTGGCTGACCAGAGTAGAACTGAAATGCGTCGTACCTGAAATAACAGCGGGTGACACCCATCTGTCCACCCATGCGCATGGACATGGTGGAGTTGACCATGCCGAGGAGACGGCGCAGGCACGCCGAGCACTCGTCGGCGGGCAGGTCCGGCGTGCACCGCGCCTGCGAGTACACCCTCGGGTACGTCGCCACGCTCTCCATGTCCATGACACCGGTGGCATACCGGCTCGGAGTCGTGACTGCCGCCTTCTCCGCAGTCGCCGCCAGCAGCTCGCGGGTGAGGCCGACGACGAGGGGGACGGCGCCGGCGCCGCCCGAGACCGAGACGTTCCTGATGCTCCAGTCCTCGAAGGGCGGCGTGTTGTCGCCGGACCCTCCCGTGGCGTTGGAGGGCGCCGCGAGGATGTTGGCGGCGGCGCCGCCGTAGGCGATGATGCAGTCCCGGTAGTTGGAGCCGGCCCTGGCGCACTGCGTCTGGTTGAGCGCCTGCTTGTCGAACCAGCTGGTGATGCAGCCGGCACAAGCGGAGCCGTCGAGGATGTCGCCGCCGCAGAGCGCGAGCGCGGAGACCACGTCGGGGGCTTGCCCGAAGGTGGCGCTGGCGAAGTGTACCGGGGAGGCGGAGGCGTTCTTGGAGAGGATGGCTCCGACGGCCTTGACGTTGTCGCAGAAGTCGTCGGCGGCCAGCAGCGACGGTGGTGTGAGTAGGAGGAGCAGGATGCTGATGAGTACGCCCATTGCCGCCATCGCCAAGGTAAGCGAACACGACTCCACTAGGTAGCTAGTAGTACAAGACTGCAGGTTCTCTCGTTTTTCTTATGGCCACTTGGAAAAAAGAAGACTGCTAGAACGTTTTCCAAGTGCAGATACGTCATGTCAGTTGCTTTCGGAACTCGAGTACTACATTATTGTGTTTGAACAATCTATGGCACCAATAATTTCTTGAAATAATTCAATGGGTCTAGCTAGGACTCATTCGGCTTAGACTTCGTGGACGTCAGCATCCTACGTATAGGCCTGCCCCGATCGATTGATTTTCCTCTTCGTTCGTGCGAGTGTTTGTACGAGGCTTTTCTTAAATGGGCTGCTTTTCCTTTGTTTTTGTTAACATGTGATGTATTGTATGTACTTGTACACCATGTATTTAGGATCTGAGCCACGTCCTGACGTGCGTGCCACCTTTGTAGGATTTGTTGTAACGGCTCTTCCCTGTATAAATTGTAATCAGAGTGATGGAATCAATACAGAGAGAGAATTCTATCATTCAACTTAGTATCAGACTACAGAACCCCATGGCCGAGAACTCCAGCTCCCCGGCCACAAGCTCGGCCACTTCGCCGGGCGTCTTCTCCTCGTCGTCCACCAACGCCGGCACCACCGCCGCCGCCAGCACCCACTCCCCCTTCGTCTTTGGCACCTCCCCCACGTCCCACAGTGGCTCCTCCCCCTCTATCGGATCTCAATTCGCTCCTGTTTTCTCCTCTCCGGTGCCCCCGCTGTCCTTCGCCGCTGCACCTTCCCAGCACCCAATTTTCCGCTACAGTATCCAAAACCACATCAAGTTCCTCCTCAACCCCGACGAACACAACTACCACAAGTGGAAGTCATTCTTCTTCCTCGTTCTGATCCGTTACGGCGTCGCCCAGTTCATCGAACACCCCCTCCCTCCCAATGCCACTGCCCTCCAGCGCGAGCTCGACGCCCACCTCGTTCTATGGATCTACTCCACCCTTGCGGACAACCTCGTCGATCACGTCGTCGGCGCCACCACCACTTACGATCTGTGGCATCGCATCCGTGACTACTTCTTGGCGAATCGCGCGGCTCGGTATATGATGCTGAATCGCTAATACCGCAACCTCAAATAAGGTGATCTCTCTGTTGCCGAATATGCTCACCGCATGAAACTTCTCACTGCTGGCTTGGCTGACATCGAACACGCCGTCACCGAGGTCGACCTCACCACCCAGTTTCTCCACGGCATCGACAAACGGCTCGACACTATCCGCGTCGTCCTGGGGGACACAGTGCCTCTCCCCCCGTTCGAAACGGTCTTCTCATGCCTGAAGCTCGCCGAGGAGAATCTCGCTCAGCGCGTGGCCGACGAGCCCGTCCCCATCCTCGCCATCACTGGGAACATCGGCCACTCCACCTCCGGCAGCTCCTCCGACCCTTGCCAGGGTGACCGCGTCGACCGCGGCAACGATCGCGCGCCTGGTTTCCCGCAGGGTCGCGGATCTGGCAACCGCCAGGATGGTGACCGCGGCGGCCGTGGTCGAGGACGTGGTCGTGGTGACCTAGGTGGCCGCGGCAACCCTCCTCCCGCGGCGTACAACCCTCCTCCCGCGGCGTACAACCCTTACATGGGGTTTTTCGCCCCCTACGTCATGGCCCTGCCCACCGCGCGGCCTGGTTGGGTTCCCCCGAACTCTACCGGCATGCTTGGTCTGCGGCCCGGCTCCCATGCTCAGGCATACCCGATGCAGCTCTCCGGATTCCACGCGCCTCCTCCTCCGCAACCGCTATCGTGGGATCACCTCGCCATGCTCCAGGCCGCCTACAGCACTCCCGGTTACCCCAACATTGGCTCCGCCCCATCCAAGTGGTACCTCGACAGCGGAGCTGCCTCCCACGTCACCGACAACCCTGGTAACCTCACCTTCTCGAATTCTTCTTTAAAGCATCCTTTGTCTAGCATTCTTGTTGGCAATGGCACCCACTTACCCATTCATGCCACCGGTTCTACCACTCTCCCTCCACACAACTTTCACCTACGTGATGTTCTCTTTTCTCCTAATGTGGTCACGAGTCTTATTTCCGTCCGTCAATTCACCAAAGATAACTCCTACTCTATTGAATTTTATCCGTTTGGCTTTCTTGTGAAGGATCTTCGAACCGGGAGGGTAATCATGATCTCCGCTAGCTCCAGCGATCTCTATCCATTCTTCGGGAATAACAAGACTTGGTGCAACGCTCTCTCTGCTACCGTCTCCACCGCCGATGTGTGGCATCGTCGGCTCGGCCACCCAAGTCCTCACACCATGTCTGCATTATCTGCCCATGACTTCCTTCCTTCATGTAATAAACCAACGCACAAGCCATGTACTGCGTGCCAATTAGGACGCCAGCCACGTCTTCCTTTTTCTTCTTCTAGCATTCGTACCTATGCTCCTTTTGAGCTCATTCATTGTGATTTATGGACAAGCCCCGTTGTAAGCTTCTCTGGCTATCAATATTACTTAGTTATACTTGATGATTACACATACTTTTCTTGTTCATTTCCCCTACGCAACAAGTCGGACACCTCCTCCACTCTGCTTCACCTTTTCTCTTTTGTTCGTACTCAATACAATACCATGTAATCATCAAGGCTTTGCAATGCGACAATTCTAGGTGATGGTTTGGTGGTCTGGGAGTGAAGAATTTGGCGGTGCAAGCACTAGCACTTCGTGTGAGTCGGGAATGGCTAAGGAGAACGGACCCGAACAGACCATGGCAAGGCCTTCATCTGATGGTTGATGAGCATGCGCGTGCAGTCTTTGACAGCCTGGTGAAGATCACTGTTGGAGAGGGATCGAAAGTACTCTTCTGGAAGGATCATTGGATCCACGGAGTTGCGGCGAAAGACATTGCCCCGCTGCTCATTCAGCTAGTCAGCACAAGAGATATAAACAGGAGAACAGTGCGTGAAGTGGTCCTCGACAACGCCTGGGCGAACGATATCCATGGAGAGCTCTCGTTCTTGGGGCACATGCAAGTATACATGCTGTCCCAGGCCATTAGCACGGTGGAGAGGAACTTGGACATGCCAGATCGTTTCGAGTGGCCCTGCGATGCATTATGCAAATACACAACCAGCTCCACTTACAAGAGACTATGCATAGGCTACACCTGTTCCCCGACGGCCGGCTGCATTTGGCGAAGCTGGGCACCACTCAAGTGCAAGATCTTCATGTGGTTGGTCTGTCAGTACTGGCTGTAGACTTCCGACCGCCGCGCCCCACATGGCCTTCAAGATGCCCCATCCCCTTGCTACACTTGCCTTCAGGAGGAGGACACTGCAGATCATATACTCGCACAGTGTGTCTACACTCGCGAGGTGTGGCACTCCTGTTTCAGCTCATGGAACATCACCATACACACGCCAGACACAAACACCACGTTCTTACATTGGTGGCTAGACCAAAGGAGAAGATTCACTGGGAGGACCAAGAGAAGCGTGGACTCAATCGTTATTCTCATTGCGTGGGCGCTCTGGAAGCAACACAATGCACGAGTCTTCAATAACAGGCCGAGACAGAGATCACCACTGCATCTTAGAGATGAAATTCAAGATGAGATTGAAGATTGGAAGAAGGCCGGTGTCGGCGGTGTCGGAGCTCTAGATCCTTTTACGAGAGAGTAGTCTACGAACTCTAGGGTGTCCCATTTCGCCTTGAAACCCGACCATTCCTTCTCAAAACCATGATTTTCAACAGTGATGGTTTTGTTTCTAAGCAACATACGACGTTACTTTTGTAAAACCTCCTGGTTTTTTTTACCACAATATGTAGGAATAATATAATGTCACCATTCTAGGTTGCATGTTTTTAAGACTTCGTTTGCATTTTCTAGAGTCTAAAAACAAATAATCTCCAAGTTCAGGGTCAAGTGTTGGCCCCCGTATGTTTATAATTCCTATTATTTTACTGGACAGGCCTAAACATAGTCATTAACATAAATATGTGATTTCAAACCTATTTTACCAACCTGTTCATGTACCCTTAAATGCCTAGAAATGCACTTTATTGCTTAAATATAGCAATAAATTTTATCTAAAACATTCCTAACTTTTTCTAGAAGGAACATATTACATTGTGTTACTAATCTCAATTTTTGCCGTTTTTCTGAAACGGGGTTGTCAAATTTAAGACATGAATTGCTTTTCGAGATGTTTATCGAACAATATTCATTTTGAACTACATGTATATAAAAAAGTAAGATATAAATTCAAGAAAAACATATTTAGATAGTTATATGTACTTATTGATCCCTTCAAAACAAATAATCTTAATATTCAAAAGTTCCCTCCTGAAAATCTAATTTAACATATGCATTTTATTGCTTTTTAATTGTTTGCCAAGTGTCTTATAAAAAACATTTGCCGAAGCACCTGCTTGGCCAAGTGTTTTTTGTTTGCCGAATGTAACACTTGTCAGCTGTCTTTTTTTTTTTTTGCCGAGTGTCTGATAAAATATATATACT
>NC_041386.1:610654110-610667402 GCF_002162155.2 Triticum dicoccoides
ATATCATTAATTGCATGGTGAAGTTGGGCAGATCTCACTAGTGAAGTCGGGCAGCCCGGCGACTCGACGATGAAGGATGAAGGCGAGATCGATGCATGGCTATGCTGCAGGCAGGGCTCAATGAAGTAGACGAGATGCTGAAGGCAGTAGATCAACGATAGAGATGAGATGCCGACGGCGGCGGCTTGAGGACAATGAGGACGAACATCTTACAAGGTGCGGCTGCACATCGACGGTGATGAACATGCTTGGCAATCCGTATGGTGGGCTGATGGCCAGTGTTTCAACATGACGCCGACGGGCGCTGTGGGCGTGGTTAAACGAGTTCATCCATGGCATATCATATAAATTGGTTGATGCATCAGGCGGCCGAAGAACATGCATGCAAAGTCAATGTACATATAACTATCCAGTATAATTGTTCATTTATTGAAGAACACATACTTCTTTGGATCTTTCCGGTGTATACTTCTTCATTCAAGATTGAAGCATACAGTCAATAAAAAAATCAGTATATACCGCCCTAATCTAGATTGTAGTATATACCTCTCTGGCTTTGTGTGTAGTATAGTATACTTCAGATCTGAAGTAAAAAAGAAGGTACTATATTATTTGAAACAAGTATGTATACTCCCAGTTGTTTTAGTTGTATAAAAAAGAATAGTATGAAAATGCATCCTAAACATATAAGTAACATTTTCCCCGTGTTGAACTATACAGTGTTTTGATTCGTGCAGTATTTTGATTTGTCTCGGTCCATGTAATGTCCAACTGATTCGTCTCGGTCCACACCACTTCAGCCTGGTCCCATTGAAATGCTAAGCCCTAACGCCTCCACGCTATCCATAAATAATCGCCATCTCTCTTACGCCGTCACCAAAAACCCTAGCAACCATGACAGCCGCCGTCCTCGCACGCCCGACGCTGGGCAACGTCCAGTGCTTCGGCAGGAAGAAGACCGCCGTGGCTGTGGCCCACTGCAAGCCCGGCCGCGGCCTCATCAAGGTCAGCGGCGCGCCGATCGAGCTCGTCCGCCCAGAGATGCTCCGCCTCAAGGCCCTGGAGCCGATCCTGCTCGCCGGGAAGTCCCGCTTCAAGGGCATCGACATGAGGATCCGCGTGCGCGGCGGCGGCAAGGTGAGCCAGGTCTACTCGATCCGCCAGGCCATCGCCAAGGCGCTCGTCGCCTACAACCAGAAGTACGTCGACGAGGCAGCCAAGAAGGAGGTCAAGGAGATCCTGGGCCGCTATGACCGCACGCTGCTCGTCGCCGACCCGCGCCGTTGTGAGCCCAAGAAGTTCGGCGGCCGCGGCGCCCGTGCCCGCTTCCAGAAGTCGTACCGTTGAGCTCCCGTCCAACGAGATCCCTTGTCTTCTTGCATACTATGCTATCTTAGGTTAATGATGAGATCGAATGTCCTGATAGTTTTTTTCTTTATTATTTGTTTCGACCTGTTTGAGCTTGATTTTAAGATAAATCTATAGGCACTACGTTGTACCTAGGTTAGCTTACAGGTCCTACATTTCCATGGGCAGATTTTGTATTAATTACAGTGCAACTAGTTTAGCTGTAGATTATCCATTCGCAGTTGATTGTTACTGCAACTCTGGAGAAGAGAAGTAAAACCAGTGACATACCGGCATGTCTATGATTTGTTACGAGACCATTTGTTCATAACCTACAATTTTGATGACCGAAGTCTCAATCCGTGTAAAGTTGTGTTGCTTACTGAAACTTTTTTAAAACCCCATGCCACTCTTACGCCCACCCAGGCAACTCCATGGAGTGGGCACTGGTTATGCAGAAAACCACCGCATTTGTGGCTATGGTACTTTGCCAAAAATAACTGAAGAGTGAAGACCAGCGCTTCTTCGGCAAGTGAATAACAGATTGCACCGATTCGAAATTGAGCTGCCTCTAACAGCAAAACTGACCCATCAGGCCCACCTGGGGCGAGGAGAGGGACGTAGCCGGAGGAGGGCGTGGTCGTGGCCCACCTATTGTGCAGCAAGCGGCGGCGTCGCGCGTCAGGGCGGGAAGAGGGCCAGTCGAAGCACGGGGTGCGGGGCGGCCGTGTCCTAGGCCGTAGCCATCGATTTGGTCGGAGCCGAGCTCCCGCCTGTGGCCGTACCGGTGATTTGGTTGGAGCCGAGCTCCCGCCCGTGGCCGTAGTCGTCGATGGCCATGGGAGCCCGCTCCCCTTGCTCCTGTACTCGCACCTGCGCGAGCCCCACATGCACACACACACCAACCTCGTACCCGCACACGCTCTCGATGGCGAGCTCTGGCTAGCGTCGGCCACGAACCATGCCTGACGACGACACTAGGGACAACCGCAAGGGAGCTCGTGTGCGAGTCCTCGACCGGAGCTCCCAACCGCTCCCCCCATGGAGCGCCGTCGGTGGTTGAACAATGCCAGCGCGTCGGGGCGGGAGAGGGTGAGGCTCCGTGAACCGTCCCTGAGGTCAGGCTCATTGGCGCCGCTGGTGTCCTTCGGCTCCGCTCGCATTTCTGCCGGTGGCGCCCCCAACTCGGAGGCGGCCAGGAGGGAAGTCATCCACGACGGCAAGGAGCAGAGAGCTCCGGCGGCGGCCATGGCGAGATTTGCCGTGGGGGCGGAATGAGTGGGAGTGGGTCAGTGTGTGCGTCGGCCCGAACCTGTTTGCAAACGCCGCTAGCGTCCGTCTCAGCTCATTCACGCCCATGGCCCCGCAAGTGGGCCCAACCTGTCAGGTTTGCTGCTAGTCGCAGTTCGCAGCTTATTTAGTGCAGTCTGTTATTCAGTTGCCGAAGAAGCAGTGGTCTTGTGTTATTTTTGGCAAAAGAGGTAGTTTTGGAATACCCCAGCCACATGTGATGGTTTTCAGCAA
Organism: Triticum dicoccoides; assembly: GCF_002162155.2. NCBI lineage: Eukaryota > Viridiplantae > Streptophyta > Magnoliopsida > Poales > Poaceae > Triticum > Triticum dicoccoides. The sequence continues at coordinate 610,656,982 of NC_041386.1, forward strand.
TTTCCTCGTAGGAGGGCCATGCGTGGTGAGTGATCGCGACGACATGGTGGTGCTCACTATGCTCATTCGAGTGGTGCACAGCATCCTCGCCATGAACAGACAAAGAACAAGGCTTGTGCAGATCTGAACAGCATGAAAGTCGAGAAGCTCGTCGGTCCTCCACTCCGTCAAGGAGTGGTACTGCATCGACACTCATGACTCCGGTAGTGTGAGAACACTCAGATGAAGCAAAGGGGGCACATGCAGGGACGGCAATGGATCACCGCAAAGCTAGAAATGAAAGCTCTACAAGTTGAAATAGAAGTAGTAGTACTGTAAGAAAGGGCCAATGGCAGATTTATGCAAATGAAATCACTTCACGTACGACTAAAGCCAGTCTGATTTTTGTACAAACCAACAATGGATGGTGACAATGCTTCCAACTTCCTACATAGGCAAGCAGCGCTGCATATTTTGCATCGTTCAAAGATCTTATGGGTTTGTCATGCATGATTGCGTGAAGCATCGCTCTTAATTATGCAAATGCAAGTATTCTCAAATATTTCAATCAATATATAATGTGCAAACCTAGTCACGAAGCCTGTACCGATCATCACGGCTAGGAGATTTGAGAAAACTTGCATCAAACAGGCAATTCGTTGACATAGACCAACCTCAGTGATGTCATCCGAGAAAACTTGCATGGGTAATGCATCAAACAGGCAATCTGAAAAATAGATAAACAATGGCATGGTAATGTGATATTATAGGATAATTGACTTAAAGGATGGTCTAAGAGAAAACCTTTGGTGGTTCACAAGCCGTATTGAGGATCAGATGCTGCACATTTGTAAACACTTTAACAAGTGCAGTAATATCATGCTCAAGACTATCTCCAAAATACCATATGTATGCACATTCCAGTTCCGATGATTTATCGAGGTCAATAGGCACTGCAACTCTGTATTCGAAAGTCGCAAAGTTCACGGCATGGAATTCTATACTTGTTAGATTGCACGGAGCAGTTTTTAAGTATAGCAGGTGTTGCAGTGGGCAGTTAACCTTCAGTTCACCATTGAGATGACAACTAACAATACTCAGCCACTCTAGGCTAGAGCAGTTTGAGAACATACGTGTAATATCCTTCCCATTGACGTTCACTAAGTTCAGGTCAAGCTTCCGTAGTTTAGGTAAACCACTCAACTGCATTGGTGGCTGGAAATCTACAAAACTAAGATGAATTTTCTGTAGACAGCCTATATGTCCTTGTCTAAAAGCTCAAATGGGAATCTGTACCGATCATCACGGCTAGGAGATTTGCGGTCTTCTGCTGCTAAATCCAAAACAAGTGCCTTTGCCTGTGATGATTTTTTTTTGGAAATGGAGGTTAAACCCCCGGCCTCTGCATCAATCGATGCATGCAACCATCTTTATTAATTATTCCACGAGGTTCTGACAAGAACATACATCAAGTCACCCGAAGCCACCACTCACACATACAAACATGATAATGTGGAGTGCTCTCACTCCTCATATCTAAAGCCGATGCCGTCGCCGATCTATCCATGCATCTAACGTATCGGAACAAACAACCGGTGCGGCAAACCTAAAGCATACACTCCTTGCACACGTTTTAGAGGCCGCCATCATCATCGAACCGCTGTCCCATCTTCAGGAGAGGGATCCGCATCATTCTTGCCAGTCCGTCCATCCGTCGACGCCACCACGGGGCCCAACGACTCCACCGCTCTGCGCTCGTCCATCCTGACGCGAACACTCTGGAAAGTCTGTCGTGCGTAGCACCTGGCGACTAGGCATGACTCAGCGTAGCACCTGTCCGCCAGGCATGACTTGACATCTCTTACCAGACGCATCTGACGTAGTTAGTGTTAGAATTGTGTCGAATATTATTGTACAAGGTAGGTTACAGTTGGACTTGGTTTGAGACTGTGTGTAGACAGGATAGAAGTCGTGTTCAAGTAGGACACTTGTATCCTAGACCTCTCATATATAGCGGGGGTAGACATACGATGTAACCTATGCCAACATAATAGCATGGGCATGCGGGGGGAGCCGGCGGCGTGTGCCGGCGCCCGGGCAGCCGGGGTGTGGTATTGTGACGGTGTCATGGGAAGGAGCGCCCATAGTCATGCCCCGGGGATATAGCCATGATGATGAACTTCGTTAACAAATCTCGGTGTCATGCTGGTGTGATTGCTTGGTCCTCGGTAGATCGACGAAGCGCCTTGAATTTATTCTAGCAAGTGGTATCACGAGTAAGGTTACGAGGAGGTTGCGGTTCTGTTTGATCTAGAGGAAGCGACAAAGACCGGCGGATGGTCACGGTGAACGTGTGGGTTCGCACGATTTCAGGAGGACCTCGGCAATGTTCGAAGATCCGCAGGTGAAAAGCAATTAGGACGCACGAGGCGGATGCGTTTGTCAGGCGGCGATTGCAGCGGCAGCATGCTAGATGCGGATCTCGGCGGAATCGTGCTGAAGCTGAACTTCTCGGCGTCTCGTTGTTGGCGAGATGCGATCGTTGGCTGGCGGCACGTGCGGACTCCCTTGCTAGGGTGTGTACGCCGAACTCTCGATGCCCAAGCATGCGGCAAGTCCGCGGTTCACGGGCGGGCGTGACCGACGCACTAAAGGACGTGAGGCCTAGTCGCGGGCGGGCGGGCATGGCATGAGGCACGATGGCCTGGCTGCGAGGCCCAGGCTGGGCTGTTTGGGAGCCGCGTGATGCAAGACACCGCGTGGGAAGCCGACTGCGAGCAAATTGGTCTGACAGGAGCAATGGCTTGAGATTTGTTGCTGAAAAAAGGTGACGTTCTTGTGCGTGCATGGAGGAGCTATTAGTGGACCAAGACAAGAGAAGGGAATTGTGCGGAGGGATCACTTGGTCAGGTTTGCATGAAAATTTCTCTTGTGGGTCATGTTTTCGCTAAGAGTGCTTGGTGCGTGTACGTTAAGGACGGCAGCACGCGCATAAGGCTTGGAGGAGCCTGGCGTGCACCGTGGCAGGATCATGCAAACATAGAGCGTCAAGTAATGCACGAAGATATGCAGGCGGACACGACGCAAGGTGGAGCATGGTTGCAGTCGGATACTTTCGGCTGGGTCGGACTGGACAGTCTGGCGGATCGACGTGGATGTTGGTCAAAGCAGAAGACGGTGGTGATTTCAGCGACGACGACATAGGAGCATGATGCTGATGGTGGCCGACTTCTGGGGCGTGGAAACACGTGGTGCAGGCCTGAGGGCTTGTGCGGCTTTGACAAGACTATGGCGCGGGGTTGATTCAAGGCAGTGCACACATGAGAGCTTGAAGTCGACAGGGCGCGGGGGTAGCAAGGCGCAGCCACATGGAGTCATGTTGAAGGTGGAGCTGGAGTCTGATGGACGGCTTCACTCTGTGCTGATGGAGGGGCTACGGCGTAAATGCATGGAGAGTCGAAGCCTATTTCAGCGGGATAACGAGAGACATGTGGATCGGACTGGGTACCAGTGGTCTGATGGAGACGTGATACTCGGCATCCGCCGGTGATGATCGGTGGTTCTCTGCAGTGAGGGTTGAGGCAGTGTGGGCTAGCTACCCGGGAGACTCGACCAGGACAGTAGAGGCTCGACGTGGTGATAGCGGCGAGGCGTGTGGTAAGCACGGGACACAGCGACAGACCAAGGCACTGGTGGTCAGACAAAGTGTGCAAGGGTGCTGAAGCAGTGTTGACGAGTACTAGATTCAAGTTGGTGACTGGGTCTATCGGTGCTAGTTGACGGACATGAGTTGACCGTGGAGAATCTGAGAAAGTGGCGGAAAGTCTGAAATTGTCAAAAGCTGAGAGAGTATATGGCCGTATATTCTGTGGTGTTTAGTGCGGATGACAAGGCAGAAGGAGGCGGAGTGCTATAGCTATGGGACATGTCAAAGACTATCCAGGAAAAAGGATGAGACAACTGTGAATTTGACTCAGGGTGACACAGGGCGACGGTGAAATTCTTTCAAGTTTCAGACAGACGGTTAAGAAAGAGCGGTGATGTTGAGTTCAGGTAAGTCTTGTATGTGACATCCAATATGTGAGTTGTTCATTTTCACGCAGATAAATTACCGGTGTGTGATGGCGTTTGAACGGAAACTCTAAAAGTTGGGAGCACAAAGTAGAGTAATGAGAGACTTAATTTTGCTCGAGTGTTGACTGTGAAGAAGACAAGAAGGGACTACAGTTGCAGGCGGAGTCACATGATGTCTGGGAGTAGCAGCGGTGCTCATGGGGTATCTCAAGTCCAATGTACATGGAGGTTCGACGCACGGACGAATTTAAGGTGGCGGAGAATATTCGCCAAGGTGGAGTTTGTTAGAATTGTGTCGAATATTATTGTACAAGGTAGGTTACAGTTGGACTTGGTTTGGGACTGTGTGTAGACAGGGTAGAAGTCGTGTTCAAGTAGGACACTCGTATCCTAGACCTCTCATATATAGCGGGGATAGACACACGATGAAACCTATGCCAACATAATAGCACGGGCATGCGGGGGGAGCCGGCGGCGTGTGCCGGCGCCCGAGCGGCCGGGGTGCGGTATTGTGACAGTGTCATGGGGAGGAGCGCCCGTAGTCATGCCCCGAGGATGTAGCCATGATGGTGAACCTCGTTAACAAATCTCGGTGTCATGCTGATGTGATTGCTTGGTCCTCGGTAGATCGACGAAGCGCCTTGAATTTATTCTAACAGTTAAAACGCCGCTCCTCCTGCCAACCTCCACACCATTGCCGCTGCTGGAGCTGGCACTCAAAGCCCTTCACCCATAGCAATTATCCCCCGAATCCCCAAGCCTACCAAGACGGCGCCTCCATAGAGGTTACGACGCGAAGGGCGGCGCCGCCGTCCAATCCAAGACGGATTTTGGACTTTCGTCCGGGAAGGGGACGGAGGTGGGTAGGAGGGACCTCGACTTCGCCTTCAAGAAGGGTAACGACGTCAAAGCCGTCGCCGATGCTGGGCCGAGCTAGCCGATCAAAGTTTCCTCCGGTCCTCATCCTGTACCACCAATCTCCATCTGCTCCGGATCTGGCAGAAGCCAAGACACGAAACTCCAGAGAGGGAAGCACCATAAGGCTCAACACCTCCAGCGTAGATCCATCCAGGCGTCGGATCAATGAAGATCCGACCTGGTCAGCGACGAAAGCCACCATCCTGCGCTGGCCGACGGCGTATAGGTGCCGGATCCAGAAGGATCTGACCCGAGACCGAGACGCACACGACCACTAGATCCAGCGGCCGCACCACGCCGCGAGCATGAACCCCAACCGCCGACGCGCTGCGCATGTCGCGGCCAGGATCCATGTGCAGCGCCGCCGCACCCCGCAAAAGTCCGGCGCCTCCTCTCGAACGGCCGTCCCGCGCCAGCCTATTCGCGAGAAGAGGAAGGGAGCCCCGCCACCGCCCCTGTCGGCCAGGCTTCGCCCGGCGGCGCTGCTGGCGGCGGCGAGGATGAAGGAGATGCGGGGGAGTGCGGGCGCCGGCGGCTAGGGTTTCCCCCTGGTCGCCCACGGAGGCAACGCGAGGGGGTACGAGGGGTCAGAAATACAGCAAAACGAAACCAATTATCAAGATGTTCAAACAACATCCAGTTCAACTCGATTTTGATTGCAAGCTCTTCAACCAGCTTACCCCAACACTGTGTGAGGAGAGGACCCTGTTAAATTGTGATCCAAATTATACTGTGTTGGACTAGACGTAGTACAACTGGTGTGGGCTTTTGCGTTGACGTCGACGCGTACGAGTACAACTCGGTTACTTGTCCTCCAAGGACTCTCATGTATTGCCCTCATATATACCCCATGTAGTCACACCTCAGACGGTCTGTCGTCTCGTGCTTGTAATACTCCTCCTCATAGTGATTGCGCCTTCGTGCGTCCGTAGTTTTCTCCCGCAAGGGTTTTCACGTAAAAATACGTGTGCTCTCGTGTCTCTTTTATCTCGTTATTATCTAACAAGTGGTATACATAGCCAAGTTTCAGATTCGAGATTTTAGACCGAGAGGATTATTAGGGTTGCGTGCACCGCCGCCGCACGCGTCACGGCGAGTTGTCCAATCCGATAGAATTTCTGCTGCTGCACCGCTCAACGCCGCTGCCGCAATTTGTGATCTGCTACCCGCCGCCCTTGTGTACCGTACGCTCTCACGTGTGACGGGTCTGCCGCTGCTACAGGCTCCAAGTCCGGACGCGATCTCCTGCTGCTGCTACTTCTGTGATCAGACCATCGCGGCAGCGGAGTCCAAGGTGATTTGACGGATCGCTAGTAGTACTACTCGCCGACCAGAAGCAAAGTAGTAGTACTACTAGTTTAATTCACCTCAGATCCACTACGTGAGCTACTACTTTCACGTGAAGCCAAAATCAGTTTTTTTTGGTTAAGTCTCCTGTTGCTACGTCCACTGCCTATACTACCGGGTGCTATTTATCCTACTTTTGTTTGATCTGCATATTAATTCTGTCAAGAATTATTTCTTCCGACTTATACTACTTTGTGTACACAGATTTATCGATTCATGGCATCCATGAAGTACGATCTTCTGCTGCTGGACCGTGACACAAGGTTTACCCTATGATAAGTCAAGATGCGGGTGTTGTTGGCACAGGCCGACTATGATGTAGCACTGGATAGTTTTGGGAAGAACCGAATTGAGGACTGGACTGCTGAGGAGAAAAAATTGATTGTAAGGCTTTGTCACAAATTTAACTCCATTTGCATAATAATATTTTGCAGAAAGTTTTGAGCGAGAAAACTGCCGCCGCTCTATGGTTAAAGCTGGAAGGGATTTGCATGACTAAAGATCTCACTAGCAAGATGCATCTGAAACAAAAATTATTCCTGCACAGGTTACCCGAGGGAGGTAATATTTTGAATCATATTTCAGAATTTAAAGAGATCATATCCGATCTAGCTGCAATGGAGGTTAAGTATGAAGAGAAAGATACTGCTTTAATGTTACTTTGTTCACTGCCAAGTTCTTATATCAATTTTAGAGACACCATATTATACAGTCGTGATACTCTCACACTTAATGAAGTTTATGAAGCTTTGAACTCTAAGGAGAAGATGATGATGTGGCTAGTACAAGAGTAGATCTACCACGAGATCAGAGAGGCTAAACCCTAGAAGCTAGCCTATGGTATGATTGTTGTTCGTCCTACGGACTAAAACCCTCCGGTTTATATAGATACCGGAGAGGGTCAGGGTTACACAGAGTCGGTTACAATGATAGGAGATCTACATATCCGTATCGCCAAGCTTGCCTTCCACGCCAAGGAAAGTCCCTTCCGGACACGAGACGAAGTCTTCAATCTTGTATCTTCATAGTCCAGGAGTCCGGCCGAAGGTATAGTCCCTCTAATCCAGGACTTCCTCAACAGTCGAACACTTTGCTTCTTAGACCTGTGCAAGGAGTCTGATCTGATTCTGATTCTGATCCACCATTGCAATGCCAGTTTGCAGCCGGAATCACCGAAGGGCCAGCGATCCAGGACATCGACAAGCTTGACGGTGACAACCAGCTCTCCGTCGTCGACTACATCTAGGATATCTACAAATTCTACAAAGTCGTCGAGGTACAAACATATGGGCTCTCTTAGGTAGTAGTAGAGTACTAGATTGTGCAAAAAGTCATTGTGATCTCCTGCCTTGCCTGCTTGGTCTCTGAATCTGATGAAGGTGTTGTTTCCATCCGTGCTCTGTTGACTACAGAACGAGTGTCGGGCCAGGGACTACATGGACTCCCAGGTGGAGATCAACGCCAAGATGTGGGGCATCCTCATCGACTGGATCCTGGAAGTGCACCAGAAGTTCGACCTGATGCCCGAGTCACTGTATCTCACGGTGTATATCATCAACATGTACCTGTCACTGCAGTCCGTGCTCCGGCGGGAGCTGCAGCTGGTGGGCATCTCCGCCCTGCTCATCACCTGCAAGTACGAGGAGATTTGGGCTCCTGAGGTAAGTAAAAAGCTGAATCCATCTGCTTTTCTCCACTCGCCAGTGACCAGTGTTCGTCCGTTTATGATTGCTGGCTGTGTGCGTACGCTTGCAGGTGAATGATTTCATCTTGATCTCCGACAGCGCATACACCCGGGAGCTGATTCTGAAGATGGAGAAGGCCATCCTGAACATGCTGGAGTGGAACCTGACGGTGCCCACGCCCTACGTCTTCCTCGTCCGTTTTGCCAAGGCCGCGTGCTCCTCCTCCTCCGATCAAAAGCACAATAAGGATGTAAAAGAACTTCACATTTACATTGTTCTTATTATTGCAGCTAGCAGATGAATTCTGTGGTTGTTACACGGATGATGCTCATGTGTTGTTCAGTACTGTATAAGATACCTGTGCAGTAACAAAAACAAAATTTGAACAAGCCTATGCAAATTTGTGTGGCTCTGAATAAGATATCTGTTTCTTACAGCCTTCTCCGATTATGATTTGTCGCTTATTGTCAGAATGATGTTGCTGAAAGAAAGTTCAACAAGTTCTGTGGCTAGCAGTTATATTTTTCAATTTTTATTACAGCTAAGAGCGTAGCTTGGGTCCTTTTCGGGATAAGAATTGGGAGGCTCCGATGTTATCACCATCCCAGTTTTCGTTCTCCAGATATGTAGAATTATTCTTTGTTTGTTGGATGCTCGAGAGTAGGGGATATGGTTTTCTGGGAGAGACATCTTTACTGAATTATGTGCTGAAAATGTTTTCTTATGTGTGTTTCAGTGCGAACACGGATCAGTTGCTGCTCTAAACCCAACAATTCGAAGGAGGAATGCACGGGCAGCGAGTCCCCAGCGATGCCAAGGTTGGCCATGTATTATTACTGTTCTTTGAGCTATCTCTGTTTCAACCATACAATCCGTCTAGCATAAGGTGGATAAGGCAAATACTGGAGACACTGTCGTACATATTGGGCATGGTAGTAGACTGTCAGAACCTTACGGTCTTGCAAAATCTTCAAAATCAATATTCTGCTCCAGTCAGGTTCTATGTATATCCTCTTTTTTTCATGGGATATGTATATCCTGTAAGTCATGGTTTATCTCAGAAAAGAGGATTTCAAATTAGAAAGTTCTTCAAATTGTACAAGTAAAGGATCCTTAAGAAATGTTTATGGCATATGAACAATTTCGGGTTTTGTGTGTGTTCTTTTGTTTGTTACTCCTCTGCAGCAAACTTTATTGTTGCAAAATATGGTTTGGTAGCTATATATCTGTTGTTGATTGAATTGTTCCTTAGTTTAGTTAGTGGACTAAGTGGTTGACTTCTAAGGATCATTGAACTGAGTTACCGTAGATAATCGTTAGAAAAATTACTGATTGGGTGGGGCATTGAACGAGTGTGCACTATTACCGTAGATAATACGAGTTCTAATGACACTTGCTTAGCCTACATGAAGAGATCTTTGACTAATAGGGGCTGCACACATGCAAGAAGCCAATATCTTCACATGAGGTGTGTGGCTCACATTGTTAATCTTGTGGTTCAAGATGGGCTAAAGATAATGTGCCATCCTGTAAACAGAATTCGCCATGCTATCAAGTTTGTTAGAGCCTCCCCAACTAGACTGGATGTATTTAAGAAGTGTGTGCAGCTCAGCAAGGTAGCGAGCAAAGGTTTGATTAATATTGATGTGGCTACTAGATGGAACTCTACATTTGTAATGCTAGACAATGTTGAGAAATTTGAGAGGGCATTTGAGCAATATGCACTTCATGATCCCAACTACAAGACCGAGTTGGAAAAAACTGGTCCAGAACCTAAGCCCGATGCTCTTGACCAGCGGGGTCCTCCAACTCAAAGTGATTGGGTATATATTCGTGAGTTCAAACAATTCCTCCAACACTTCTATGACCTCACTAATAAGGTTTCTGGCACCAAGTATGTTACAGCCAACACCTTCTTGGAAGAGATTGCTGATGTTAACTTTTTGTTGGGTGAATGGAGTGATCATGTGATTTGTGGTGATGATGAAATATTTAAATGCATGGCTCTCAAGATGAAAGCGAAGTATGAGAAGTATTGGGGTGATCCTGAAAAGATGAACAAATATATATTCATTGCGGCCATCCTTGATCCTAGGTATGTGGTTGATTGGTTGTTGTTCTTTTGTCAAATATATGTATGTTATTCTTAATGTCTTTCTAACTTGTCTTCTCTTGTCTTAATTCTTTATGCAAGGATCAAGGAATCTCATTTCTTTAAGGACATGGTTGAAGACACCTATGGCTGTATAATAGGTAACAGAATCTTGACTTCTTCACACAATGAATTTGTCTCTCTTTTTGGAGAATACAAAGAATTATATGGAACCAGTTCTACTAGTGAATTAGCATCACAAGCTCGTGCTAGTGAAAATGCTTCTGAAAGTTCTCTTATGAGGTCACGCTACAACAAGAAGAGAA
>NC_041386.1:610667520-610751856 GCF_002162155.2 Triticum dicoccoides
TGATATACTAGCAATCCCTATCTCAACGGTTGCTTCTGAATCAGCTTTTAGCACTAGTGGCCGTATTCTTGATGACTTTAGAAGCTCTTTGACACCAGCGACACTCCAAGCGTTGATATGTACACAAGATTGGCTGCGTAGTAAGCCTATCAATGTTGAACTTGATCTTGCTGAGTTGACCAAACTGGAGGAAGGTACTTAAATGGATGTGCATTTCAGTTATTTCAATGACCATGCAAAATTTATGTTATTTACTTGATCATGCAATATTTCTGTTACTTTTTGTAGGTGTGGGAGCCCTTCGATTGGAGGATAATGGTGTAATATCGATTGATTGATCTTCATGTGTGGAACTGGAGTGGAAACTTGTGCAAGTTGCTGCCTGAAGTGATGAAGTTTGTGTGTGTCATCTGTCATGTGTTGAACCCATTTTGCAATATGTTGAACTTTGGCTGTGTCGAACTTGGTTGTTCTAGAATTTAATGTACTCTTATGCGCCAGAATTTCATATGAACTTGTAATGGAGTTTATTATCTTGATGTGTTCTCATGCTTGATTCATGCTGGACATGTCTTTGTTCCAGAATTTCTTCATGTTATTGTACTGGACAGGTACTGTTCCAGAATTTCTTCATGTTATTGTACTGGATATGTACTAAGTGTCTAAGTGCTTGTACTGGATTGATTTGTGCCTTGTGTTATTATGTAGTTTTGCTGGTGCTTGTATTTGTAGTCTTGACCTTGTACTAGATTGTGCTTGTATGTACTAAGTGCTTGTACTGGAACATAAATTGTGTAGAATTTCTTCAAACACGTCACTAGGTTGTGCTTGTACGGTTGTACCCCTTACTTGTATTGGACATATACTAAATTTGTTTCTTCATGTAGCAGAACCATGTCTTGATCAGAAGTTCGCGTCAACTTTGGTTAATTTGGTTATTACCGAAACCGAACCGAAAGCAAACAGTTACAACCGAAACCGAACCGTATCTATGTATAAAACCGTATAAACCGAAGTATAAAAACCGTATAAAGCGATAACCGTATAAACCGAACCGAATCAAACCGAATGCACAGGCTGAGCTTCAGCTACTAAAACCCACTTGCAAATTTGTCTTCTGGCTCCTGTATCAGCACTCCTAATTGGTACTTTATTGTTTGCATAATGTAGTTGCTGCGACATGTATATCAAATACTGGACTAATAGATTGCCAGTTTGTCCACTGATTACTTTTGAGGCTTTGTTACCTACTCATTTTAGAGAACTGTATACTTACTACTACAATTGGTATTACTATTATTGTCATATCTACTAGTTGTGGTTCCCTCAACTTGACTAGTTTCGTAGAATATGTCTGTTCACATGTTACACTCGAACACCTTTGTACTATTGTTGTTGTTGTATGGCAAATCGTATTTGTGATGCAGTTTCTGTAACTTGGCATTTTTATATGGCTTGTTTATATTGGTAATTATACATTGTGCTGTTCCATACATTTGTTGTTGGTTGAACATGATTGTTCAATTTAGAAGTAGAACTGTTCATTGCCAGTTTAATGCTCCAACATTGATAACACTCCATGCTTGCTGATCCAAATTTTGATTGGTTGTTCTCGCAGACCTGATGAAGCCATGATGCTTACCTCGCTGGAGCGTATCAACCCTGGCCATGGTACCACATTCTTAGTCATGAGGTCATTGTGCTACAACCGCAACAACAATATCTTCTCCAGTTAGATAAGTCTTCGGACTATCCCATTTTTTTCTGTTACTTGGTTTTAAGATGCTTATTTTGGGACGAAGGGAGTATTATTGTGTCGATTCCCTATGTGATACAGAAGCTATGGTATTTTGTTTTGAGTCTGTTGTAATTGATAATGATTTGTGTAAAATTAGTGTAGAACATATGTCCTGTTATCTTAAGTCATTTGTGCATGCTCAATGAACCATCTAAGATTGAATCATTTTCTGCGTTCAACATCTAGAACCATTCTGTCTGTGTTGGTATCATTTTTTGCTTTCTTGTCACTTGTGTTGTGTGGTCCTTGTGGTTGTTATTGTTACATGTACATATGCTTCATGATTCGGTCCCTAGATGCTTTGTATGTTTGTTTTTATTCTATTCTAACTCCTTTTGTTTATTGTTAGATGCCTTTGTTCAGCCTCTACAAACAAGAGGTCCAACCTAAAAGTGAAGAAAGCAGAAGTATACTTGTAGAGCCTTTGTTCTGATACTTTCCTGCTTACATTACTGTTGCCATTGCATTTGTTTGGTTCTGACTAGTAGCAGTACACTAATGCTGGAAGTCTTTGTGTTCACTCTTTTATAGGAGCGCCATGATAAATTTGAAGTGCAAAGCCATGAAGCCAAGTGCGAAGCTGTGATGCCAGAGATTTGTTTGTTCTGTTCGACTGTAATAGGCTGTAGAGATTGTGACATTGTAATAGATTTAGTGTTATTTGATAAATTATGTTTGTTTTGTTTTGTTTGAAATAGTGATTTAAAAATTTATCAAATGGAAACCTGAGTAGTGGGATCCACTTACCAAAATAATCTGAGTGATGTTGAATTATCTCACGTGTGGGACTAATATATGAGATTATGATTTTTTTGAGCAGTATGTATGAGATTATGATATGTGGGGCTTGTCTGACTAGTGGGCCCGGCTCCAATATATATGGCTAAAATTATAAAATTGATGGATTAAAAAGGCCACGGGCCAACAATAAAAAAGGTTGCAATGTTGGGCTTGGCCCATGAAGCCGACACAAAATTCACATGAAAAAAATATAGCAAGGCTGAAATGTTGGGCTTGACCCATGTAAAGCGTCGAATCGGACCGAGCTGAATCTTATCAACGACCTTTTTAATTGGTCGCAATTTTGCCACATCAGATTGCCACGTCGGATGACTATGTGGCCTGGGGAGGCTGCTAGTGACCAAAACACAATAGTAGGAATATTTTGGTCGTAAACGTCTACGACCTACTCACAGTTTACGACCGCCGGCTTTTGACCTTCTGTTTTTGGTCAAAAAAGGTCGCAAATGAAAAACTATGACCATTCAGTGACCAATAGTCAAGGTCACAAGTTGACATATTTCTTGTAGTATGCGGTTCTCAATTTGCTGCTGCTTCCCTTCAATCATAAGATCATGATCTACCAACTCCTGGTAGTTGTTGAAGGTTGCTACCATCAACTGCATGCTCAACTCATCATTCAATCCTTTCAGAAACTTCTCCTGCTTAGCTGCATCTGTAGCAACGTCATCTGGGGCATAACGTGCTAGCTTACTAAAGTCATCCACATACTGGCCAACTGTCCGTCCTCCTTGGCACAAGTTGTGAAACTCACGCTTCTTCATGGCCATAGCTCCTGCTGAAACATGGGCAGTACGGAAAGCCTGCTGGAACTGGTCCCATGTGACAGTGTCGATAGGGAAAGTGGTTGTGAAATTCTCCCACCATGATGCTGCGGGTACTTCAAGCTGATGTGCGGCAAACTTCACCTTTTCCGCATCTGTGCATCCTGCCGTGGTCAACTCCCTTGCTGTCTTACGGAGCCAATCATCTGCTACTATAGGCTTGGTGCTACTAGAGAACACTGGCGGATTCAGCCTAAGAAAACGGGCTAAGTGATCAACAGGTGGTGGTGGTGGTGGGTTGTTGTTGTTGTTCCCCTGATTCTGATTCTGGACTAGCAACTGCATCAACGTATTCTGCTGCTAGATCAACTGAGTGAGCTCCGGTGGAAGGTAAATCCGGGGTCACGTCTCAGAGGCATCTGATGGGTTTAGAAAAGATGAGATTTAGAATAGAGAGGGGTCTAAAGAGAAAACACTACCCATATGCACATGAGGCAAAAGCAAACAATTCACTTCATTCAATCAAACAAGGGCATACAATCGGTCTAACTATCGCAAAAGTGCTCGGACTACTATATTTACATGGTGGACTACTACTACTGTTGGGGTGGTCTACTAGAAATATTTTTCAGTTGTAGACTCCATGATATCTGCTCCAGCTTCATCAACATAGTCATCATCGCTATCATCTGGATCCGAGTCGGTGTCGTCGATAATGATGTAGTCTTCCGGGCGTATCTCCTTGGGTTCTTCGTCTTCTTCTACTGGTGTAGGGTCTCCCATAAATATTCCGATCTTCATTGTTAGGTCGACATTCTTATCCACTAGTACTTCGATTTCCTCTTCATAATCTTCACGTGTAGCCTTGAGTTCCTCCTCCAACTCCGTGATTCTTGTCCTTGCATTCTTCAGATCTATCATGTCTGCGCACATCTGGTTCTCCTGACATCGAATGTGCTGGTGTAACTACTGGATAAAAGTTGTGATTGATCTGTCCTTCTTGGTACTAACCATCTCCCAGTGCTCATCTCGGCGCCCACAAATCTGGTAGATAGTATCCTTGCGATCCTTGCGGTAAACTTCTCCAATACGTCCCATGGCGATGTGAGCTGCCATACTCTTTCCTAGACTCCAGGTTGGTGCATGAAAGGAAAACTCTATGGGCTCAGTGACTGGCATGAACGTTCTTCCTGGAACTTGAACTTGAATCATCCAGCGTTCCTCTTCAGGTAAAGTGGTGTTGTAGGTTCCGGTGAAGCTTGGTACTCCGATGTTCAGGTACTTAGTGACTTCCTTCAAGTGACGTCCAAAGGGTGTATCTTCATCCGGTTGGGTAAACTTGTTCCTTGCATCCGCCATCCTAAAAGAGTAGAAAATATGAGGAGTTAGAATGGGAAGAGTGAGTAGTGATCTAGGGCTTTAGCTTAGTGGTCATGTCCTATAGTCAGTGTGTGCTCTAATACCATCTTGTAGCGACCAGACCTCAAACGGTCCGATCTCTATGCTCCAGTGTCATCCCTGGATCAGTAATGCTGACACCGCACAGTACTTGAAGGATTTATAATACAGTAGCAATCACACACTTATTACAACGAGTGTCTCAAAAGAGAACTTATTACAATAAATATGGCTTAAGGCCATCTAATAACGGTAACAGCGGAAGGCTTGGAAGATAAGTGAGTCCATAAACTCCAACGACATCACTGAGTATAGAACCACGACCTAAGGCACCTTACTCGTCGTCTGAAAAGTCTGCAACATGAACGTTCCAGCCGAAACGAGTCAGCACATGGAATATGCTGGCAAAAAAACACATAGAGAGCAATGAAAGAAATAGACTATACTACATGCATATTTGGCTGGTGGAAAACTCTATGGTTACAATTTTGCGTAAAGCCAATTTTTGCCTACTTCAAAGAAATAATTTTTTTTAACTATCATGCTAGTTGTTAAACATTGAGAGTGTAGACACCCTCTCAATCCCAATTAAGCATCTTCATTAAAACCAAACAAAAATAATTAGAGTAACAAGATGAGATTCACATGATAATCCAAGTTCTAGATACTCAAGATGTCCATAACCGGGGACACGGCTAACCATGATTAGTTTATACACTCTGCAGAGGTTTGCGCACTTTTCCCCACAAGACTCGATCTCCTCCGTTGGGATTCTCGCACTGCATGGTGTTTGAGAAACGGATGACCGGGACATAGTCTTTCAGAAGCGCTAGCACCTTACGATCGGGTAGACCGTACCAACCTACATCCCCTACATCTGCTAGTCTACCACTGTAAGAGTTCGCACGACTTAGTCAACTATGCTAGAGCCCATAGTAGCTTGTGGCTGCACACAGAAGTTTCTAGTATGAATGATCTCATGATCCCTTTGAGCCTGGGTGGCGGTCTAAAAGTAAAAACAGACAATCACTGAAATACCCAGGTGCCTCAATCCACCCAGATGTGTGTTTAAGTTGCCACCTTAGATAAACCATTAATTTAACAATCTCACATCTGTCATGGATACACTCACCCAATGCACGTCTACTAGCATAACATAGCAATATAAGCAAACGTAGAAGTAACTCCCAGGATTTGATAATAAAACAGGTAATAGGTACTACCTCATCTACTTCCCAAAACCCACAATTTAATTAGATCCTAATCATGCAATGTTTGAGGATTGATCTAATGCAATAAAAACTGGGTAGTAGGAGGTATGATCAAAGTGTTACTTGCCTTGCTGATGATCCGTGAAACCTAGAGATTCGAAATAGCAAGCGGCGCACTCCGGGTACTCTATCACAAACAAACAAGCATACAATAAGTACTTATCTAATGCACATATAAAACTCAAATAAGAGATCTAACCAGATAGTTCAACTTAAGAACTCCGGTTTGCAAAAAGAATCAAATCGAACGAAGCAACAAAAGTCAAACGGCAAAAGAAACAAGCTTCGATTACTAATCTGGATCTAGGTCAAAATTTTATAGAGGCAAAAACTTGTTTGAGTTGGTTAAATGGAAAGAGGGTTTCGAGACGAAACTCCAGGCGCTTGAATCGCCTGATTCCGATAAACGAGCGAAAAGTTATACTACAACGAAAATCGGATTAGAAATCATGATCAGAAATAATCGCAGAAAATCCGAAAAAAAGAAAAACGATGAACAGATTAACGAATGAATGTTCGTTATCTGGAAGTAAATGAAGAACGCGTTCGTTAAAACAAACGAACGAGCGAACGCTCGCTAAATAAATAAACCGGTAAAACCGAATTATTTAAAAAAATGAAAACTAGGGTTTTTCTAAAAAATGGGGCGGCGAGCGGCTACCTCGGCTCGGGCTCCGGCGAGGCTCCGGTGGGGCTCCGAGCGACGGGCGGCGGTGCGGGGCGGGGTGAGGAGAGGGCGGTGGCTATAAAAAGGGGGGGCGGCCAACTTGGGAAGGGGGCGGCCTCGGGAGGCGAGTCCCTCCCGGACACCGTGGCGGCGGCGATCAGGACTTCGGTCCCGATCCGGCTTGCGGGAGGCGGCGGCGGCCGGGCCGGCTCGGCTGGGCCTTCGGCCCAGTCGGGCGCACGGGTTTAAAAAAAATAATTTCGCCAAACTAAGAAAAAAAATCTAGAAATAAAGAAATAAAAATCTAAAAATGCCAAAACAAATTTTCACCATCTAAATAAAATATTTAGAACAGGATGAACATTTTCTTGGCCCTAAATGCAGTTTTTGAAAACGTCCAATTTTTCCTAAATTCAAATAAAACCACGAAAAACTCCAAAATAAAATCTTATTTGATTTTATTATTAAATCCTCAATATTTCTAAATTTTGGGAAAGTCATTTTATTCCCTCTCACTTATTTTATAATAGAAATAATTGAAGATAAAAATAAATAAAATCAAATGATCCTATTTTCAGAATTTGAGAAAACTCAAATATGAAAATAACGAAATCTCCAACTCTCTCTGTGGGTCCTTGAGTTGCGTAGAATTTCTGGATCAGGCCCCAAAGCAATAAAATATGATATGCATTGATGATCTAGTGTATAACATTCCAAATTTGGAAATTTGGGATGTTACAAATTACGATCATGATGAACCAAATGCATAGGATAAAACTTCTGATGAAATTCCAATTTCAATCGGTTGTAGTTCCATGATCCAATATCGTCACATAGCCTAAACCATGTCAATGCCTTTCCCTTCAAAGATAAAGGAAAGACCTTCTTCTTGATAACATCCTCGGGTATACCTGCAAGCTTAAATAATCCATAAACTTCCTCCACATAGATTAGGTGCATATCGGGATGTAATGTTCCATATCCTATAAAAGGGTTAGCTAGCAGTTTCTCTATCATACCCGAAGGAATTTCAAAGTAAAAAAATTCAGTATGTTCAGTAGGTTGAGGAACAACACTTTGCTCTACTGGCCGGGGTGAAGATTCCCCGAACAAGCCCCTCAAAGGATTATTTTCCATAGTAACAAGTGACAGTAAATTTCAGCACACTATATAAATTTTTCCTTACTAAATTCCACCTACCAGAGGCGCTTCACTCCCCGGCAACGGCGCCAGAAAAGAGTCTTGATGACCCACAAGTATAGGGAATCTATCGTAGTCCTTTTGATAAGTAAGAGTGTCGAACCCAACGAGGAGCAGAAGGAAATGACAAGCAGTTTTCAGTAATGTATTCTCTGCAAGCACTGAAATTATCGGTAACATACAGTTTTATGATAAGGTACTTCGTAACGGGTAACAAGTAACAAAAGTAAACAAGGTGCAGCAAGGTGGCCCAATCCTTTTTGTAGCAAATGACAATCATGGACAAACTCTTATATAAAGGAAAGCGCTCCCGTGGACACATGGGAATTATCGTCAAGCTAGTTTTCATCATGCTCATAAGATTCGCGTTTATTACTTTGATAATTTGATATGTGGGTGGACCGGTGCTTGGGTACTGCCCTTCCTTGGAGAAGCATCGCCCCACATATGATTAACCCCCCTCGCAAGCATCCGCAACTACGAAAGAAGAATTAAGGTAAACCTAACCATAGCATGAAACATATGGATCCAAATCAGCCCCTTACGAAGCAACTCGTAAACTAGGGTTTAAGCTTCTGTCACTCTAGCAACCCATCATCTACTTATTACTTCCCAATGCATTCCCCTAGGCCCAAACAATGGTGAAGTTTCATGTAGTCGACGTTCACATAACACCACTAGAGGAAAGACAACATACATCTCATCAAAATATCAAACGAATACAAAATTCACATGACTACTTATAACAAGACTTCTCCCATGCATGTCCTCAGGAACAAATGTAACTACTCACAAATCATATTCATGTTCATAATCACAATGGTATTAATGTGCATAAAGGATCTGAACATATAATCTTCCATCGAATAAACCAACTAGCATCAACTACAAGGAGTAATCAACACTACTAGAAACCCACAGGTACCAATCTGAGGTTTTGAGACAAAGATCGGACACAAGAGATGAACTAGGGTTTGAGAGGAGATGGTACTGGTGAAGATGTTGATAGAGATTGACCCCCTCCCGATGAGAGGATCGATGGTGATGACGATGGTGACAATTCCCCCTCCCGGAGGGATGTTTCCCCGGCAGAACAGCTCCGCCGGAGCCCTAGATTGGTTCCGCCTCGAGACGGCGGCGCTTCATCCCGAAAGCTTCCTTCTGAATTTTTTTCCAGGGCAAAAGACACCTTATACCAGAAGATGGGCATCGGGGGCTTCCAGGTGGCCCACGAGGCAGGGAAGCACGCCCAGGGGTAGGGCGCGCCCTCCACCCTCGTGGACAGTGGGTGGCCACTTTTGGTGCTTCCTTCACCCAATATCTTTTAGATATTCCAAAATTGACTTTCGTGGAGTTTCAGGACTTTTGGAGTTGTGCAGAATGGGTCTCTAATATTTGCTCCTTTTCCAGCCCAGAATTCCAGCAGTCGGCATTCTCCCTCTTCATGTAAACCTTGTAAAATAAGACATAAAAGGCATAAGTATTGTGACATAATGTGTAATAACAGTCCATAATGCAATAAATATCGATATAAAAGCATGATGCAAAATGGATGTATCAATGGACAGACTCATCGGTTAGCTTAGCATATTGATCGTTCAGTTTTATTGTTATTACTTTCTTCATGTCTAATACATATTCCTTCGACTATGAGATTATGCAACTCCCGGATACCAGAGGAATACCTTGTGTGCTATAAAACGTCATAACGTAACTGGGTGATTATAAAGATGCTCTACAGGTATCTCCGAAGGTGTTTGTTGGGTTAGCATATATCGAGATTAGGATTTGGCCCTCTCGGTAATACACATCATAAGAAGCCTTGCAAGTAATGTGACAAATGATTTAGTTGTAGGATGATGTATTACAGAACGAGTAAAGAGACTTCCTGGTAATGAGATTGAACTAGGTATGAAGATACCGACGATCGAATCTCGGGTAAGTAACATACCGATTACAAAGGGAATAACATATGTTGTCATTACGGTACGACCGATAAATATCTTCGTAGAATATGTGGGAACCAATATGAGCATCCAGGTTCCGTTGTTGGTTATTGACCGGAGAGGTGTCTTGGTCATGTCTACATAGTTCTCGAACCCGTTGGGTCCGCACGCTTAATGTTCGATGACATTTTGTATTATATGAGTTATTTGATTTCGTGACCGAATGTTGTTTGGACTCCTGGATGAGATCACGTACATGAGGAGGAGTCTCAAATTGGTGGAGAGGTAAAGATTCATATATAGGATGATGATATTTGGATACCGGAAGTGTTTTGGTGGTACTGGGTACATATCGGGGCACCAGAAGGGGTTCCGGGCACCCCCCCCCCCACCGGCAAACTATATGGGCCTAATGGGCCAAGAGAGGGATAGACCAGCCCCTAAGGGGCTGGTGCGCCTCCCTATAGAATGAAAGAAGGTCGACTACATCAACCGCGTTGTCAAACGCTTCCGCTTTCGGTCTACGACGGTACATGGACACACTCTCCCCCTCTCGTTGCTATGCATCTCCTGGATAGATCTTACGTGAGCATAGAAATTTTTTGAAATTGCATGCTACGTTCCCAACAAACGGATGTATGGGGAAGTATTTGGATTTGAGCACACAATAAAAATGAGGAAGTGCGAGCGTTGGCAAGCCTTCACGTAGAGACAAGAACTACACCTTCATTCATAGCTTGGAGGTTTCTTCTACCTAGCCCACCCGCTTGTTTGGATGTACAAATACCGTTCCAAGCTTTGATGCAAAGGCTTTTGATGGAGTTGTTCTCTCTTATTCCTGGCCATCAAAAAGTTTGGATGATAACTGTGAGCTTAACAATAATTTTTTTGGTGAATAAGATAATCGACAGATAATTGACATGAGTAGAAGAGAAAAATGATCTAATGAGCTCTTGCCTGGCTGCATGATAAAGCATGTTAGCTTTGTAAGTAGGGGGTTTAGCCCTAAATCTATCAGGAACAAAGTTGTAAGCCGCATCTCCATTTTTGGCCCGAAGGATTAGAGTATGGCCCAAATGAGAAAAAATGCATCCTTGGAAGGAATTGGGAAAATTTCTGTAATGTTTGCAATCATAACTTTATTTACATAAGCACTAAAAAATAGGTCATTAGGACCAGTTAGGAGTTTGAACTGAAGTGACACAAAAATGGTGGCTAATTTGTGCCATAGTGTGGGGTTCTTGCATGCTGGCATGACCACAAACCAGGAGATCGTCTGAAAAAATAAGAGAGTGGACAGGAGGGTAATTTGGGCCAAGCATTATACCTTGAGGATTGTTATCACTGATGGTACCATTAAGGGCAAGATGAAGTTCATTAATTGCGAGCACAAATTGGTAGGGTAACAGAGAATTGCCCTGACAAACACCCTAATGGCCCTTGAATCTTTATATCGGTTGGCCATTAATGACGACACAGTAAGCAGGTGTGGAAACGCGTGCATAAATTAATGACCATACAACCCTTTATGTGGAGAGCCAAGACAATGAAATTCCATTCATTATAGTCAAAAGCTTTAGCAAGGTCAATCTTAAGCAAGAAAGCATGATGTTTCCAAGATCTAAGTGAAAAAAGTGTGAGTAATCTCTTGAGCAATAATAACGTTACTAGGTGTACGGTCTTCCAATAAATGCCTATTGAGATGGATCAATATAATCAGGTAGATGGGGTTTGAGCCTATTAGGTAAAGACTTAGAAATAATCTTGTAATAATATTACAAATTATAATAGGTATATATTGAGTGCGAACTTGAAGAACCAGCTTTTTATGGATTAGACGAATGTTGGTGTCAGCAATTTTAATGTGGGTGGGAGAAAACTTTTCTTTATAGAAGTTGACCACCAAGGTCGTCACTTCATCGGCAATCGAGTCACAAGTAGCAAGATAAAACTAAACATTGAAGCCAACCCGGCCACACAACAAATTCAGCTTCATATCCTTGAGGATCTTCAAGATTTCATTCTTATCTGGAATAGAGGGGTCATCCGATTGAGTCAATAGGTGAGAAGCAATGTAGGCATGCTCATGTTGATGTTAGAAGGGGCAACAATAAATCTGAACAAAAAACTGTTGGCAATTTAATTTGGTTTGAAATGAATCACATCATGTTCATCCTTTATTGAAAAAACGGAATTTTCCTTGTTGTTTTGAGAATAGCCTATTGAAACAATCTAGTATTTCTATCCCCATCTTCAATGCAAGTCTCCTTTCTTCTCTTCTTGTAATTATTCCTACAAGGATGTTGGAGTACCCACCTACCTAGGCTCCTCACGGGCAGAAAAGATCTCTCGGTCATCTGTGGCAATGCTGTGAGAGCCTCTTGAGACGTCTCATTGCCATCCGATCTGCCCGGACAGCTCGTGCCTAGGCAACCCGGCTAGAGGGTCCATCACGGGTTGACATACGGGTGGGCCCCAGGCCATAGTCATAGGACATCCTCGGGCATGCTCGTGGGCGAGGCCAAGCGCACTACCGTATGTGCGATGGGATGGCCAGACCCGCCTGTCGGTGTCCTGGCCCTACGTCAAGCTAACCTCGTCGCGCTGACCGGGCATGCATGTTGGGCAACCTGGCTGGAGGGTCCCTGACGGGTGCACATCTGGGTGCACTCGGGGCTAGCGTCATTCGACGATGTCGGGTGTGCCCGCGAGCGAGCCCCTGTGCATTGACGCACGCATGATGGACTGTTCAGATTTGTCTGTCGTACCAATCGGGCACAATTTTTTGGAGAATTAGAGGGAAAGAGGGGGCGCGCAAGATTGCACGAGAACTTGTGTCTCTAGGGGGAGATACCATCTTGGAGGGTCCTCCCTCCCTTGTGGCGGCGCACCAAGGGGTGGGCCCCACCTCTCAACCCTACCCACACAGAGCTAGGACTTGGTGGCCTAGGCTAGGGGCGCCAACCTATTGTTCCTTAGAGCATATCTAGCAGATCCCGCAACCAAGCGTCCCGCAAAACATGTATAAGGGCTCCTGTAAAAAAATTGCGGTGCCGCGAGCCCTCCGGCCGAACAGATACCGCATTTTTTTGCGGGATATGTTCCGCTGGAGCATTCGCCGCACCCCAAATTTTGCATAACGTCAAATAAATTACACATTTTAATAATGTCAACTGAATGGAATCTTAATAAAAATTCACCATATGAATACATAAAGCTCAAGCAACTCACAATACAACAATAGTCATCGTTACAACAAATGTCGGAATTGAAATATTTATTACAACACCAAATTGTTTAAATCTCACACGAACAGAAATGCATACAAATGGGGATCTATCTCCCCCCATAGAGCTGCCACAGATGCTCAATAAGAACATGTTGGAGTTGGTTGTGCAAATCATGGTTCTCGATCTTCTCGTAGGTATCAAGAAATGCATTGGTCTCATTTGCGTCCCTGGCAGGCTTCACACGGCTACCAACATTGTCATAGTTGCACTCCAAGTCCAAATCCATCTCATCCTCAACGGTCATGTTGTGTAAAATTACACAAGCAGTCATGATGTTTCGGAGGCATTTTTTTTCCCAGAAGCGAGCAGGACCTCATACAATGCCAAACCAAGCTTGCAACACACCAAATGCCCTCTCAATATCCTTCCGGCAAGCTTCTTGTGCTACGGCAAAATTTTGTGCTTCTTAATTTTGGGGTCACTAATGGTCTTCACAAATGTTGACCATGAATGATAGATACCGTTGCAATATGGTACCCCATGGTATAGTCATGGCCGTTGACGGTATAGTTGCAAGCCAGAGCTTTTCCGCTAGCTAGCTGGGCAAATAAATGAGATCGCTGCAAAATGTTGAGATCATTGAGAAACCCTAGCAAACCAAAGAATCAATACCAAATCCATAGATCATGTGAAGACACGACTTCAAGAATGATGGTGGATTTACGTTTGTGGCCGGTGTATTGCCCTGCCAAATCCACCGGGCAATTCTTTCACCTTCAATTCATGCAATCAATACTACCTAGCAATGCCCGGCCATCCCCTTGCTTCGTTTATTGCCATGAACTTCTTTATTTTGTCTTCGTTTCAAGCTCGAAGATACTCCGGGAGAAAAATCCGTATTATTGTCTTCGAACATACACGGACACTTTTGATGGTGGTATCTTCGCCAATGCGAAGATATTCATCCGCGTAGTCGGTCGGAACACCATATGCAATCACTCTCATCGCCGGTGAATTTTTTTGATATGCACTCAAACCAATCAAACCGGTAGCATTCCTACGTCGGGTGAAGAAATGGCAATTTTCCTCACAATCCTCATCGATGGACGAAAAGTAACCTATATGTTCGATATCGCCTACGGAAGAGGTGAGCCGGATACGTCGGTACCTCAGAGAAGTAGTCCTTCATGAGCATTTTGTCATCGAGAGCTCGGTTGCGGGGAGTGCATAGCCGACCGCCCATGGATCCACGCCACTTTTTCTTCAGCCCCGCCTCAAATTCCTCAACTAGATGCAACAACACTAGGTTGTCATCATCATTGTCGAGGATCAACTCTTCTTTGTCTGAATCGTCAGACGAAGACAATGAGACAAACTCCAATCCATCTACAAAATGCACACATGCTACCATGAGTTTCACTCGAACCTACTTCGGGCCAAAATCGAGAACAAACCACATGAGTTTCACCCGAAGATACCACGCCCGAAGCAAAGCCGCGTCGCGCCGCCCAATTTCTCTCCGCTAGCCGACGAGATGTCGCGCCGCCCCTTTCATTTCCACGTCGGCCGAAGCAGCACCGCGCCGCCCTCTTCCCCTGATGAGCGCCGCTCACAGTCGCCGGAACCAACCGGATCTGCAAGGAATGAGCCCGTGCGCCAAGCTCCTAGGTGGATCCATGGCGCCGGCGGTGGACGCGAACCGCGGACGCAAATGGTCACCCCCGTAGACGAAAGTTGCTGGAGTGGATGCAGCGCGGGGTGCCAGAGCTTTCGGGCGGCGCGGGGCAGCTGGAAGCAGTAGCAAGGGGCGTGGATGTGCCGCGGTGGCGGCGGGGAGTGGAAGCGGGAAATGGAAGCCTTCCGCCAACGGAAAGGGGAGCCTCCAAAATCGGATGGATTCCCGCACATATGAAGGAATTGAGCTCGCGGATGCGGAATCCCACAAAAAAAATCGAGACGGCCTGGTTAGCCGGATGTGCTAGAGATGATGTTACCTGCCTGCCCCCTAATAACCGCTTAACGTCAGATCTTGCCTGATCTGGCGGACGCCAAGACTGCCCTGTACTTTGCAAACAACTGAAGGACTCCTCTCAAATACTTTGTTCAAAGCAACAAATAAGTTGACCCAGGAAACATACTAGGACCCAGAGCTCATCATATTGTTCAGAACTGCATCCTTTAGCAAAATGACCACTCCCTTAAATTCCCGTTAACTAAAAATTGCCACTACACTAATATGTTCATGATCAACATTGTGTACTGCAATTTGGCAGGCCTAGAATACTACATACTATATCATGCTCTAGCACATGATGCTCATAAAAGTTCCACTGCTCCTGGCTTTTATACATAGGATCTCTGGTGCCCATCTATTTCTCAAGGCAAAAAAGACCCAGCCAACTCCCTGACTTGCTGATGAGCTAGAAACTGAGTCTCAAATAATTCCAATGAATCAAGGTTATCAACAGATAATCACAGGCGAACCAGAATTTGTAACCCTCGAGTAGTAGTCATCAGTGAGCTCACCATTATGTAGTTCTGACAACACATGTAGTGCTTGGCATTTGCATGAAATTGATAACCATGGAAGCTTCAGCTGGACATCCATTAATCACAAGATCTGCTGACATGGGATGGAAGTAGCTTTTGGCACCACAAGGATCCAGCATACAACCTTCTTTCTTAGATGGGCATGGTTTCAGTTGCACAGTTCGCAGCAGATACCTACAGGAGTCTCTTAGAGAATTCAGATAATCTGGAAAATGTGCCATCACATAAACAATTTGTCATACTAGCCCCACGTGTTTCAGATGCACACCACGATGAGAGCAATCAAATGACGGACATGTCAGTGGTCGTAGATCTTGTCCAAGCATGGAGAGTAGTAAGAGCTACTGTTCGGAGAACCTCTTGTGATGCAACCATGTAGAGCGTGGTCACAGTAGCACTCCTAGCCGCAGTACTCATGGAATAATTGGTGTGTGCTAGCACGCTGGGTGTGAGGCCGATAGCTGGCTCAGGCAACAGGATTAGCGAGTCCTCTGGAGGCACAGTGAAGGACGGAGGCATACTCCGAAAGCCTAACACGCCACCATGGGGTCGCCTCCTTCAGCGTTGTGATTGAGGCTATACGTCGAAAAGCTTGTGGGTGGCAGTGCAGCTACACTCGTGGCATCAATGTCAAGAGTTTTGGCACTTGTAGCGAAGGCAATCCCTAGGAGTTATTTGTAGTAGTGGTGGCCGTGTCCAGGATTTTGTTCGCCATTTCTTGGCTGGGCGATATGCTTGGGTTGAACAGATCCGACACTCGTATTGACGCCAGCTCTTCCACTGGCTTGTCCAGTTGATGCATACTCTGAATATGTCTGGAAGAGTAGTCCATTGAGAGATCTCAGCAATTAATTTTGATTATGGTCAGAAACACACATGCAAAAATTGTACTACTGAGTACTGACATAACTAACCTTGCGCTGGCAAGTATCCTTTGTGGTGCAGCATGGCATAGGGCCTGAAGTAGCGGATAGCCACTGCGCTGCCCATGTGCAGCACGATGGCCGGCAAGCCTAGCTCCCTTGGGTCCTCAGTCCAGACATCACTGCGGAGTCTTTCAGCTTTAGAGTAGAACTATTTATCCCAAGGTGAGTGTACTTACTAGAAAAATTAGTGTATGGTATATTGCTCACCATATAGGATCTGTGGTGGAAAGTCACTGCTGACCTTGACCATTAACCAGTTGACTGTACCGTCAATTTATGAAGCTTGGAGGGTAATTTTGTTTAGGAATGATGAAAATTTTGTAGGTGTGAGTTGAAAATATTTTGCGGGTGTCAGGACAAAATATTTTGTCGGTGTTAGGACAATATTTGTTCAGAGTAACCATATTCCATTTTACGGAGTTCATGGATGACTACAAGCTACAAGAATTCATTTTCTCAATTTTCAGGGGTTCTGTGCATGCACAGTGACCATTTTGTAGACTGTACCCAAAAAAACCTTTGCCTCATTGGTCTGTTATTATTGATCCATGAAAGTAGCACACACCTTAGTTAGCATTAGCGCTTACGTACATGCATGGTGCCACCTTCAAACTGATTCCAAAACAAGCACCGGCATCATTCCCAATTCCCATGAGCTGTAAACTGCAGATGCAATCACATGATTCAATAACCACATTTGGTTGTCTCCACTACACAGTGATAGTGACAAGTAAATATTCCAAGTAGCAGATAAATTGATTGTCATGTATATCAAATTGAAACAAAAAATAG
This sequence comes from Triticum dicoccoides, assembly GCF_002162155.2. Classification (NCBI taxonomy): domain Eukaryota; kingdom Viridiplantae; phylum Streptophyta; class Magnoliopsida; order Poales; family Poaceae; genus Triticum; species Triticum dicoccoides. The sequence goes on from NC_041386.1 coordinate 610,684,864, forward strand.
TTATAGAATCAGGTGTACTACACATATAGCAACCGTAACATCTGCAACTTTCCATAATAGCTTCAATGCTTGCATTATGCAATAGAAACCAAGTGTTCAGAAGCAACCCCTGTGAAACATTGCAGGCTTACTGCCATCAGGTAACAAAACAGGAAGTAGAAGAATAAAAAGCATAATGTTTTGACATTAAAGTTTTAGCAGACTATTGGTTGTATACTGAATGGCCACAGAATTGTTTCCACTAACCACAAGCATAATACTAGAAGCATCTTGTTTCGTTATTAATATTCTACCAAAAATAACTGGCAAAAAAAGATTTTTTTTCCCCAAATGTAAAAAGAATGACTTGAATAATACCTGAGAAAAAAAGAGAGCCAACCGATCAGTACATTTATTTGTCAAACTATACAAATTAATCTAGACTTTGACCATGTGGCGATCCATAAATTTTTTCCAAACCCTGAACAAATAGCAAAGCAGCTCAGCTTAATGACTCAAACATAGGACTAAAAAAAGGGCAACCTGGTGCATGTAGCTCCCGCTTGCGCAGGGTCCAGGGAAGGATCCGACCACTTTGGGTCTATAGTACGCAGCCTTTCCCTACATTTCTGTAAGAGGCTGTTTTCAGGACTTGAACCCATGACCTCATGGTCACAAGGCAGCAGCTTTACCACTGCGCCAAGGCTCCCCTTCAAACATAGGACTAATGCAAATATAATAATTTAGAGATTACCACCGGTGGGAATAAATAGTCTAAATAATAGCAATACAATCATAGCTGACCAACTTTAAATAATTATGTCTGGGAAATGTTCATCTGAATTCTAAACGTCTGGTGCTCTGAAAACAGTACAGAGCTTTAGAGACCCCATCATTACTTCCCATTTCTAAATCAAGTTTTTCCTAAATCAAAATTGTGTAAAAGAGCCAAAAGCCGCTGAGATGACACTAAGATTAACATATGAGTTTTGCTTCGGTACACCCCTCTAGAAAACTTTGCACGAATCTTAAAGTTACTTTAAATGAGTATTCTCGTACATGAACAATCAACTAATAAGTAGATCACCAGTAATAAGTACCAAGACACATAGAGGCCCAAGATGCCCAAAGTAGCCACACGGCAAAGAACAGAAATCCTGTGGCCTGAAAAGGCAGACAGCGTGATCACTGATGGTGACGTGCTCATGGGTGTGGTTGAAATGGTTAAACGGGTGGAACTTCTCCTACCGATTTGTCTTACTCCTTTAGTTTGTGGGTGTTAGGACAAAATGTTTTGTGGGTGTTAAGGACAATATTTGTTCAGAGTATCCATATTTCATTTTACAGATTTTATGGATGACCGCACAGCTACGTGAATTCATTTTCTCAGTTTTCAAAGGTTCCATGCATGCATAGTGGCAGTTTTGTAGACTCTATCAAAAAATAATATTCTGCCTCATTGATCAGTTATTTTTTATCCATTAAAGCAGCACACACCTAATTCTGTACTGCACATATAGCAAAGATATCATCTGTAAATTTCCATAATAGCTTCAATGCTTGCATTATGCAATAGAAACCAAGTGTTCAAAATCAACCCTTATGAAACATTGGTCCAGGAGACCACATCATTGTCCAGGAGATATAGACACCAAACAGGAAGTAGAAGAATAAGAAGCATAATATTTTGACACTAATGTTGTTGCAGACTATTGGTTGTAAACTGAATGGTCACAGCATTATTTCCACTAACCACAAGGATAATACTAGAAGCATCTTGTCTCGTTATTAATATTTTACCAAATAAAATTGTCAGAAAAAGATTGTTTTCCACCAATGTAGAAGGGAATACTAATGTGAATCTTGATACCTGATAAAAAAGAAAGCCAACCGTCTGTGTATTTATATGTCAAACTACATAAATCAATCCAGACTTTGACCATGTGGTGATCCAGAAAATTTTCCATACCCTGAAATAACAGCAAAGCGGCTAAGCTTAATGACACAAACATAGGACTAATAGAAATACTATAATGTAGAGATTACCGACGATAGGAATAAATAGTCTAAATAATAGCTGATCAACTCTAAAAAATTATGGCAGCGAGATGTTCATCTGAATTCTGAATGTCTGGTGCTCTGAAAACAGTACCGAGCTTTAGATACCCCATTATTACTTGCCGTTTCTAAACATTTTTTTTCAAATAACAATTGTGTACAAGTGAACATGTAAAAGGGCGAAGCCACCGAGATGAGATTAAGGAGGTGTTTGGTTTCAGAATTGTAACGTAAATGCAATCGGTTTACACTGTTAATGTAAATGCCATGGGCAAAAATCAATTCTTGTTTGGTTCAGTGTTCAAACACTAATAAATACCGGCAACAAAACAGGAACTCCACGTCTATGCAACTTGCTAGGCCTGGAAGAATTCGCTCAAGTCGGCTTGGCTGTAACGTAATTTGTTTACGGTGGAGGGTAGGCGGAATCAGGTTAAAACTGGGCTGGGATATGTTACACGGGATTTGTTTAGAAGCAAACACGATTAACGGTATGCGGTTGCGACATAATCGGGTACCGGGTGGAAAACTGCGAACCAAACACCTCCTAAGATTAACATGTTGTTATCACCTTTCCTAAATTTAAGCTTTTACTCAAACAGTTGCATACTTATGTAGAATATGAGCTGCCGCTACCTACGAAAACTGTACATTAGCTCCTCTACTTTTTGAGGACATACATTGAGGTCAGTAGACTAAAGCACCTCATGTTAGTAGAGTGGAAACTAAAGTTGTAGCTCTAAACACGGAAGATAACAAGTAGGAAATTTCAACTTGGAGAATAAAAATAAATGCTTGCAATTACATGATTACAACATTTTGTTTAAGTGCCAAGGTGCTTGACACTAACAAACTAGTAACATTCAGAGAAGTGACAACATACGGGAAGGTGGTGGTTGCGTCGCCAATACTTTATTGCAGAGAGGATCTGAACATCGAGCCCGAGCCACACCCAGCCATCTCCATCACATTTTCCCTCCTTTGCTCTCCACACAATGCATGCCAGCAGCACACAGCACTTGCCACGAGGGCCTGGAGAGGATCGGAATGTTGAAGTTGTATGCTGCATTCCATGGTTTAAAATGTAACCGGGCACTCCAAAAGGGTTACACAGTACATTATCCACATACTAAATTTGATAGCTGAGCAATTCTATGCAATAAGGAATGATCAGTTGTCCTGCGATGGGACATAATACATGCAGTAACAAGTGACAAGGGTGAGCTTTCAACTTGCTTCTACAACAGCATTGCCCACAGAATTCCTGGCGCTGTCCTTTTCAATATGGATTACTGAAGACAAATTACCGATGGCGCAATCATTTAATTAAACAGTAGGGATCCAAGCTCTTCTGCAAATTAGGTGCAACTTGCAAGTCAAAAGAGAGGACAATTTGCTACATCATTGCTAGGCAGAGCAAAAAAGAAACAGGAAACACATGTAGATTATCAAATATTTATTATTAATAAGGCCACCATATAATCTCTCAGACTAAAAGAAGACCTAGATAAAAACCGGGAAAGCCAACCCTTGAGTTCAAGAAATAGAGAAACCAGGAAGGTAGATTACCAGTAATAAGTTGCAAGAAGACACCTAGAGGCCCAGGATAAAAATGCGAAGTCAATTCTCCAGTTCAAGAAAATAGACACATGGGGCAGATTAGTTAGCACATATTACAAACACATACGAAAAGGACATATTTATTTTGGCATTGACGCGCACAATAATCCCTTCTTTCCAAAAGGGTATCGACACAAACGGAAATTTCATGTAACCATGTAATAACCAAAGATTCTTGATTTATATTTTACATGCATCAACAAAGAAGCTTACCAAAAAGTTATCTTGCCCCGCTTTATAAATAAAGCCGCAACCATCATTATTAATAAGGCCACCAGATAATCTCTCGCACAAAAACAAGACCTGGATAAAAAGGGAAAGCCAATTCTTGAGTTCAAGAAATAGAGACAACAGGAAGGTAGATTACCAGTAATAAGTAGCAAGACGACACCTAGAGGCCCAGGATAAAAAACCGAAGTCAATTCTCCGGTTCAAGAAAATAGATACATGGGGCAGATTAGTTAGCACATAGTACAAACACACACCAAAATGACTTGGTAATTTTGGCATTGACGCACGCAATAATCCTTCTTTCCAAAACGGTATCGGCACAAACATAGATTTCATGCAACTATATAACAACCAAAGATAATCGATTTGAATTTTACATGCATCAACAAAGAAGCTTACCCAAAAAGACATCTCGCCCTGTTTTACAAATGAAGCCACAACCACACCGCAAACGGAGGTCCACAAGTAACATAAAGGTTCGAAAGTACAACAAAATAAAGTACTTGCTGGGGGCAACAGCAAAAGAAGCTGACAAAACCCTTCAATTCATATATACCGCAGCTCATAGTGGATCCAATTCATACATACTGCAGCTCATGAGGATACAAACATCCAGGACATTAAAATGCATCAGCGGACTCATCAGACTTCAGGTGAAAGGCCAACCATTCACAACATAACCATGTAGCGATGGAAAGAAGTCATGCGGAACAAGACTTTGTTTGAGCTGCAGTTGAGTAGGTTCGACACCTGTGTGATTGAAAGTGGCGACCAACTTGCCATCCATGTCAACCTGAACTAGCCAGTCAGGAAATTTGACCAGCACAAGCAACTCACCATCCCCAGGCGCGACCGTTTCCCAAGAGTCATCGTCGTCGCGTTTTCCACACGACGCCCTAATCTCTGTAAGCGGCAATTCAATGTGGCATTTGAAGGTCCAGACCTCGCTTTCATAGTCCTGTAACACCCAGATATCAATGTTTGTCGCTTTGTCATTAAAGCTAGACATGCCGAGCATTCCATCCATCTCAAACAGCCCATCCCTGGCAGAACCACGAACAATCGGGACGCGCATCTGTCGGAACGACTCAGCCGTGGTGTCAAACACGATTAGCATGTTGCTTTCGCCCTCGTGCTGCTGCACCCGGTGCCAATGCAGCCCGCCACGGAGTAGCACATACTTGGTGCCGAATATGACTTCTTTATGCGCTTCCCCCGGCCTGACGATTCTTCTCGGCGGTTGGCCGGAGCCCAACGATAAAACATAGCAGCCAGCTTCCCTCCCAGCTGCCGGACACCGGTACATCAGTACCCTGTATTCGCCGGTTGGGGGGTGACGGTACATCCCCAAGAACGTGGAGTCCATAGGCACCCTGAGGCGGGCATACTGACGGGTCGCTGGGTTGCAGATGCCCAAGAACTTGCGGCGCCACCAGTCGAAGACAACGAGGCCGTCAAAGGAGGCCACCAGATCTTTGAATTCGGAGGCTCGGCCAAGTCGCGCGACGGGCTGGAGCTTGTCGGCGGCGGCCCGGTGGTCGAAGGGGATGATGTCTATGTCGCCGCCGACCTTGTAGTAGCCGTAGCGGGGAAGGTTGCAGACGTAGAGGAAGGGGCGGGTGGGCTGGCGGGCGTGGTTGGCGATGAGGAAGTCGCGGGCGGAGGTGGCTGTGCGCCAGGCGCGGCAGACGGCGCGGCAGCGGAGGAGCGATTTGGGGGGCAGGCGGACGAGGATGTCCCAGATGAGGATCTCATCCGGGATGCCATCATGAGGAGGCGTCGGCCCTCCCCTTGCTGCCTCCGCCATGGCCGCCGGCGAGGAGCTAGACCTGCATCTCGATCTGTCGCAGGGGTAGAGTGGACAAGTAGCGGCGTGTGGGGAAAAGTGGCAGGTAGTGACGGCGGAGGGTTTCGTGGCCGTGGTCGTTGGGATAGGAATAATATAGTGCCTTTTTTTTCTTTTCTTTTTTTAACAGGTATTAGGCGCTGAAGGCGTCCAATTTCATTCAGCCCAATACCAGCGTACAGCCCCTAAAAAACATGTTGTACAAAGCCCTGAAGGTTTAGATTGGAAAGAAGACAGATTATTAAAGATTTAGATTGTAATATCTTCTTTTTTCCTGCGGAAAACCCGGCGGCTCCTAGGAGGCGATTAGGGTTCACGCGAGGACTTTGACGGCACTCGTCGAGTTGATTGGCGAGGCGGGGAATCCATCGCTCAGAGATGGCTACGGCGGCTGGGCGTGATGGACTGCGAGGGGCCAGGGCTCTATCGCCCAAGTCGGCGAGGGTGCGGCTTGAGGAGGCTCTAGGGAAACTCGATATCTCAGAGGAGGAGGCCACACCTCTGGTGATTGATGATCGTGATGAGGGCGGCCAGCAGAAGTGGATGCTGGCGTGAAAGGTTCTGTTCAGCAATGTCTTCCATATCCAAACCATCTCCAACGCCCTTCGGCCCGTGTGGGGAAACCCTAAAGGTTTAAGCTTGAGATCTGTTGGGCCTAATAATTTTGTAGCGGAGTTTGCTACACAGAGAGATCTTGACCGCGTTAAGGGACGCTCTTCATGGCACATCAACAAGCATGTTGTGATCATATCTGACTTTGTTGATACCATGAGGCCTTCTGAACTCAAGTTTGAACAGCTTCAGGTCTGGGCAAGAGTTGTGAATCTTCCCTTCCATCTATGGAATGAGACCTGGGGCAAAGCCATAGCACGTCAAATTGACAAGGGGGCCACTTGAGTGCAATTTGATCATGCCAATGGATTCCTCAAGGTTAGGGTCACCCTCAATGTGACTAAACCGTTGAGGCGTTGGATATTGATTGATCCAGCCAAACGTGAAAGCACAGATGTGTATAACATAGAATATGAAAATATCCCTCACTTTTGCTTCTCATGTGGTAGGTTGGGTCACTCAGATTTGTTCTGCCCGACCCCGGGGACTAGAGACGCCAACGGCGATCTGCCTTTTGGGAAAGGGCTACGTGCAGCGGATGAATATAGGCGAGCAGCATCAAGTGGGAACTCAAACAAAGAGCAGAACTCATCCAGGATGCCATCATGAGGAGGCGTCGGCCCTCCCCTTGCTGCCTCCGACATGGCCGCCGGTGAGGAGCTAGACCTGCATCTCGATCTGTTGCAGGGGTAGAGTGGACGAGTAGAGGCGTGTGGGGAAAAGTGGCAGATAGTGACGGCGGAGGGTTTCGTGGTCGTGGTCATCGAGATAGGAATAGTATAGTGCATTTTTTCTTTTCTTTTTTTTAACAGGTACTCCTATTAGACACTCAAGGCGTCCAATTTCATTCAGCCCAATACCAGCGTACAGCTCCTAAAAAACATGTTGTACAAAGCCCTGAAGATTTAGATGGGAAAGAAGAGAAATTACAAGGCAAGGCATGTGTTTTGTCTGTGAGCTGAACCAAGCAACTACTTCATGAGCAACATTATTAAAGTTATTAGTACAAAGTTGAGTCACTTATTTTGGGGTAGAGGTAGTATATGATACACCTGCGTGTGAAGGTTTTTTGTTGACCCGAAGAGATCACAAGAGAGGTTCTAACAGTCCAAGGAATAGAATCAGCTGAAATACTTTTGGTCGCAGCCGCTTTTGCCAGGGGATCAATCTGCAAAGCATGGGTCACTTTGGCCGCAAGAAGAAGATCCAAAGCTTCACCATGAAGAGGAAATTAAGTGATCGGAGCCGATGTTTGAATCCGCACTTGAGTGTCCCTCTGGTCCCGCAAGATAGCTATGATGCCATGCAATAAGCCAGGGCTTTTTTCTTGCATTTGAATGCCGCATCAGAGTAATCTTTTGATCTTGTGATAAGTACATTAGTGCGAAGGGTGCGGTCCCCTGATGAAACGTCATCACACTCATGGACCCTTGGATGTGGTGTTGCACATTGACCTGGCGAGGACCACAACACCACCTACACAAGTACAACCATTGTCTGTGCTGCTTGCTGAGATCGAGAGACATGAGGAAGGAGGGCCAACCGTTTCGGCAGATGATGCCATCTGCCCCAGGGAAGAGGATATGGATCATGACATGGAGGAGGCCGATGACCATAACCAGTTTTTCAATACGGACTTTGACAACGAAATAACAATGGGTCAACCATATGAATGTGAGATGCATGTACCAGAGCCGGAATGTCCTCGGGAGTGCAAGAAGTCTTTGTTCATGTAATCCTCAGAGGACACGCCTCCAGATGCCGGCTCCACCCAAGCTCAACTAATTAGCCAGAGTCGTCCAATGCTGAGCCCGACAACACTAGGGGTGGTGCTCAGGGAGGGTCTGACAGACCCACCAGCACCTGAGCCCACCAAGAAGAAGTAGAGGAAGAGACTGGTGGCAAGAAAATCCAATAAAGCTGGCAATGTTGGTTCTAGCAGCCAGCCGCCTTGGACCAAGGTTGACCGTGTACCGATGAAACATGCGCCATTAATCCATGTTGCGGGAGAGCCAATGGTACCGGCGAATGCACTAGCTGCCATAGCAGGGGATCTTAGGAGACTCCATGACCATGTGCTTTCGACAGAGAGAAGCCTCCTCGCCTCGCATGATCCAGGATACCCACTTTATATGGTTCATGTGCCGAGCAATTGCAAGATGTATGTCCACACATGCCCTGCGGACCTCTTCTTCCTAAGGTTTGATTACATCTTCCAGATGTTTCAAATGAGGACACTCGATTTTACGTTCGTCTGCATGTATGCGCTACACATGAACTACAATGTTAGGAGAGAGAGCAAGTCACCGGTCTTGCGCGCCCCCTACCCTCGTTAGCCACCCGTAAGGCGGTTGACGCTCTTCTTTTGCCGCAAGAAAGCTAATTTTCGAGAAAAAAAAATCACAACGAAGGTTTCAGGCCAATCGTAGTTACGGATCTCCATATATACACGGAACGGTGAAACAGAGCTAGGGAGAACGCAGAAACAGAGAGAGACAGATCCAATCTCGGAGGGGCTCTCGCCCCTCCTGTGCCATGGAGGCCATGGACCAGAGGGGAAACCCTTCTCCCATCTAGGGAGGAGGTCAAGGAAGAAGAAGAAGGAGGGGGGCTCTCCCCCCTCGCTTCCGGTGGCACCGGAACGCCACCGGGGGCCATCATCATCACCGCGATCTACACCAACACCTCTGCCATATTCACCAACATCTCCATCACATGCCCCCCCCCCTCTATCTACAGCGGTCCACTCTCCCGCAACCTGCTGTACCCTCTACTTGAACATGGTGCTTTATGCTTCATATTATTATCCAATGATGTGTTGCCATCCTATGATGTCTGAGTAGATTTTCGTTGTCCTATCGGTGGTTGATCAATTGCTATGATTGATTTAATTTGCTTGTGGTTATGTTGCTGTCCTTTGGTGTCCATCATATGATTGCGCGCGTGGATCATACCCTAGGGTTAGTTGTATGTTGATAGGACTATGTATTGAAGGGCAAGAGTGACAGAAGCTTCAACCTAGCATAGAAATTGATGCATACGGGATTGAAGGGGGACCAATATATCTTAACTCTATGGTTGGGTTTTACCTTAATGAACATTAGTAGTTGCGGATGCTTGCTAATAGTTCCAATCATAAGTGCATAGAATTCCAAGTCAGGGATGACATGCTAGCAGTGGCCTCTCCCACATAATACTTGCTATCGGTCTAGTAAAGTAGTCAATTACTTAGGGGCAATTTCATAACTGCTACCACCACTTTTCCACACTCGCTATATTTACTTTATTGTTTCTTTATCTAAACAGCCCCTACTTTTTATTTACGTACTCTTTATTATCTTGCAAACCTATCCAACGACACTTACAAAGTACTTCTAGTTTCATACTTGTTCTAGGTAAAGCGAACGTCAAGCGTTCGTAGAGTTGTATCGGTGGTCGATAGAACTTGAGGGAATATTTGTTCTACCTTTAGCTCCTCGTTGGGTTCGACACTCTTACTTATCGAAAACTGTTGCGATCCCCTATACTTGTGGGTTATCAAGACCTTTTTCTGGCGCCATTGCCGGGGAGCAATAGCGTGGGGTGAATATTCTCGTGTGTGCTTGTTTGCTTTATCACTAAATAATTTTTATTTGTTGTTCTTAGTTGTTTTCTATCTTTAGTTATGGGTAGGAAACGCAAAATACCAAAAAATTAGTTGTACCTACTAAACCAATGGTTGAAGAACCACTCAAAATCTATCACACTGATGAAGCTTATTACTTGGATCATCTTCGATCCCTATGTGCTCGTGCTGAAACCCCAACTAGCTTAGTTGAGGGGAAATCTTTAGATGAGCATGCTTATTATGTGCGACACTGCTACCTCTTGAGCACTGCGTAGGATTTCCCCGAAGAGGAAGGGATGATGCAGCAAAGTAGCGTAAGTATTTCCCTCGGTTTTTGAGAACCAAGGTATCAATCCAGTAGGAGGCTACGCTCGACTCCCTCATACCTACACAAAAACAATAGCTCAACGCAACCAACGCGCTTAGGGGTTGTCAATCCCTTCACGGTCACTTACGAAAGTGAGATCTGATAGAGATAATAAATAATATTTGTTTGGTATTTTTGGTACAGAGATGCAAAGTAAATAAAGTAAAAGCAATGTAAAAGCAAAGCAATATTAAAGTGATGGAGATTGATATGATGAGAAAGAGACCCGGGGGCCATAGGTTTCACTAGTGGCTTCTCTCAAGAGCATAGGTATTTCTACAGTGGGTGAACAAATTACTGTTGAGCAATTGACAGAATTGAGCATAGTTATGAGAATATCTAGGTATGATCATGTATATAGGCATCCCCTATACTTGTGGGTTATCAAGACCTTTTTCTGGCGCCGTTGCCAGGGAGAAATAGCGTGGGGTGAATATTCTCGTCTGTGCTTGTTTGCTTTATCACAAAATAATTTTTATTTGTTGTTCCTAGTTGTTTTCTATCTTTAGTTATGGGTAGGAAACGCAAAATACCAAAAAAAATAGTTGTTCCTACTAAACCAATGGTTGAAGAACCACTCAAAATCTATCACACTGATGAAGCTTATTACTTGGATCATCTTCGATCCCTATGTGCTCGTGCTGAAACCCCAACTAGCTTAGTTGAGGGAAAATCTTTAGATGAGCATGCTTATTATGTGCGACACTGCTACCTCTTGAGCACTGCGTAGGATTTCCCCGAAGAGGAAGGGATGATGCAGCAAAGTAGCGTAAGTATTTCCCTCGGTTTTTGAGAACCAAGGTATCAATCCAGTAGGAGGCTACGCTCGAGTCCCTCGTACCTACACAAAAACAATAGCTCAACGCAACCAACGCGCTTAGGGGTTGTCAATCCCTTCACGGTCACTTACGAAAGTGAGATCTGATAGAGATAATAAATAATATTTGTTTGGTATTTTTGGTACAGAGATGCAAAGTAAATAAAGTAAAAGCAATGTAAAAGCAAAGCAATATTAAAGTGATGGAGATTGATATGATGAGAAAGAGACCCGGGGGCCATAGGTTTCACTAGTGGCTTCTCTCAAGAGCATAGGTATTTCTACAGTGGGTGAACAAATTACTGTTGAGCAATTGACAGAATTGAGCATAGTTATGAGAATATCTAGGTATGATCATGTATATAGGCATCCCCTATACTTGTGGGTTATCAAGACCTTTTTCTGGCGCCGTTGCCAGGGAGCAATAGCGTGGGGTGAATATTCTCGTCTGTGCTTGTTTGCTTTATCACAAAATAATTTTTATTTGTTGTTCCTAGTTGTTTTCTATCTTTAGTTATGGGTAGGAAACGCAAAATACCAAAAAAAATAGTTGTTCCTACTAAACCAATGGTTGAAGAACCACTCAAAATCTATCACACTGATGAAGCTTATTACTTGGATCATCTTCGATCCCTATGTGCTCGTGCTGAAACCCCAACTAGCTTAGTTGAGGGAAAATCTTTAGATGAGCATGCTTATTATGTGCGACATTGCTACCTCTTGAGCACTGCGTAGGATTTCCCCGAAGAGGAAGGGATGATGCAGCAAAGTAGCGTAAGTATTTCCCTCGGTTTTTGAGAACCAAGGTATCAATCCAGTAGGAGGCTACGCTCGAGTCCCTCGTACCTACACAAAAACAATAGCTCAACGCAACCAACGCGCTTAGGGGTTGTCAATCCCTTCACGGTCACTTACGAAAGTGAGATCTGATAGAGATAATAAATAATATTTGTTTGGTATTTTTGGTACAGAGATGCAAAGTAAATAAAGTAAAAGCAATGTAAAAGCAAAGCAATATTAAAGTGATGGAGATTGATATGATGAGAAAGAGACCCGGGGGCCATAGGTTTCACTAGTGGCTTCTCTCAAGAGCATAGGTATTTCTACAGTGGGTGAACAAATTACTGTTGAGCAATTGACAGAATTGAGCATAGTTATGAGAATATCTAGGTATGATCATGTATATAGGCATCCCCTATACTTGTGGGTTATCAAGACATTTTTCTGGCGCCGTTGCCAGGGAGCAATAGCGTGGGGTGAATATTCTCGTCTGTGCTTGTTTGCTTTATCACAAAATAATTTTTATTTGTTGTTCCTAGTTGTTTTCTATCTTTAGTTATGGGTAGGAAACGCAAAATACCAAAAAAAATAGTTGTTCCTACTAAACCAATGGTTGAAGAACCACTCAAAATCTATCACACTGATGAAGCTTATTACTTGGATCATCTTCGATCCCTATGTGCTCGTGCTGAAACCCCAACTAGCTTAGTTGAGGGAAAATCTTTAGATGAGCATGCTTATTATGTGCGACACTGCTACCTCTTGAGCACTGCGTAGGATTTCCCCGAAGAGGAAGGGATGATGCAGCAAAGTAGCGTAAGTATTTCCCTCGGTTTTTGAGAACCAAGGTATCAATCCAGTAGGAGGCTACGCTCGAGTCCCTCGTACCTACACAAAAACAATAGCTCAACGCAACCAACGCGCTTAGGGGTTGTCAATCCCTTCACGGTCACTTACGAAAGTGAGATCTGATAGAGATAATAAATAATATTTGTTTGGTATTTTTGGTATAAAGATGCAAAGTAAATAAAGTAAAAGCAATGTAAAAGCAAAGCAATATTAAAGTGATGGAGATTGATATGATGAGAAAGAGACGCGGGGGCCATAGGTTTCACTAGTGGCTTCTCTCAAGAGCATAGGTATTTCTACAGTGGGTGAACAAATTACTGTTGAGCAATTGACAGAATTGAGCATAGTTATGAGAATATCTAGGTATGATCATGTATATAGGCATCCCCTATACTTGTGGGTTATCAAGACCTTTTTCTGGTGCCGTTGCCAGGGAGCAATAGCGTTGGGTGAATATTCTCGTGTGTGCTTGTTTGCTTTATCACTAAATAATTTTTATTTGTTGTTCCTAGTTGTTTTCTATCTTTAGTTATGGGTAGGAAACGCAAAATACCAAAAAAATTAGTTGTTCCTACTAAACCAATGGTTGAAGAACCACTCAAAATCTATCACAATGATGAAGCTTATTACTTGGATCATCTTCGATCCCTATGTGCTCGTGCTGAAACCCCAACTAGCTTAGTTGAGGGCAAATCTTTAGATGAGCATGCTTATTATGTGCGACACTGCTACCTCTTGAGCACTGCGTTGGATTTCCCCGAAGAGGAAGGGATGATGCAGCAAAGTAGCGTAAGTATTTCCCTCGGTTTTTGAGGACCAAGGTATCAATCCAGTAGGAGGCTACCCTCGAGTCCCTCGTACCTACACAAAAACAATAGCTCAACGGAACCAACGCGCTTAGGGGTTGTCAATCCCTTCACGGTCACTTACAAAAGTGAGATCTGATAGAGATAATAAATAATTTTTTTTTGGTATTTTTGGTATAGAGATGCAAAGTAAATAAAGTAATAGCAAAGTAAAAGCAAAGCAATATTAAAGTGATGGAGATTGATATGATTAGAAAGAGACCCGGGGGCCATAGGTTTCACTAGTGGCTTCTCTCAAGAGCATAGGTATTCTACGGTGGGTGAACAAATTACTATTCAGCAATTGACAGAATTGAGCATAGTTATGAGAATATCTAGGTATGATCATGTATATAGGCATCACGTCCGAGACAAGTAGATCGAAATGATTCTGTATCTACTACTATTACTCCACTCATCGACCGCTATCCAGCATGCATCTAGAGTATTAAGTTAAAAACAGAGTAACACCTTAATCAAGATGACATGATGTAGAGGGATAATTTCATGCAATATGATAAAAACCCCATCTTGTTATCCTCGATGGCAACAATACAATATGTCCCTTGCTGCCCCTTCTGTCACTGGGATAGGACACCGCAAGATTGAACCCAAAGCTAAGCACTTCTCCCATGGCATGAACAACCAATCTAGTAGGCCAAACCAAACTGATAATTCGAAGAGACTTGCAAAGATAAACAATCATACATAAAAGCATTCAGAGAAGATTCAAATATTATTCATAGATAGACTTGATCATAAACCTACAATTCATCGGTCTCAACAAACACACCGCAAAAAGAAGGTTACATTGAATAGATCTCCACAAGAGAGGGGGAGAACATTGTATTGAGATCCAAAAATATAGAAGAAGCCATATAGCTACTAGCTATGGACCCGTAGGTCTGAAGTAAACTACTCACACTTCATCGGGGGGGGGGCTTGGATGATGATGTAGAAGCCCTCCGTGATCGATGCCTCCTCCGTTGGAGCTCCGGAACAGGCCCCAAGATGGGATCTCATGGATACAGAAAGTTGCGGCGGTGGAATTAGGTTTTTGGCTCCGTCCCCGATCGTTTGGGGGTACGTGGATATATATAGGAGGAAGAAGTACATCAGTGGAGCTTCGAGGGGCCCACGAGGCAGGGGGCGTGCCCTAGGGGGGTGGCGCCCCTACCCTCATGAGCACCTCATGGCTTTCTTGACGGAGGGCCCAAGTCTCCTGGATCTTATCTGATGAAAAAAAATCACGTTCCTGAAGGTTTCATTCCATTTGGACTCCGTTTGATATTCCTTTTCTTCGAAACCCTAAAACAGGCAAAAAAACATCAATTCTGGGTTGGGCCTCCGGTTAATAGATTAGTCCCAAAAATAATATAAAAGTGGAAAATAAAGCCCAATAATGTGTAGAACAGTAGATAATATACATGGAGCAATAAAAAATTATAGATACGTTGGAGACGTATCAAGCATCCCCAGGCTTAATTCCTGCTCGTCCTCGAGTAGGTAAATAATAAAAACAGAATTTTTTATGCGGAGTGCTACTTGGCATAATTGTAATGTAATTCTTCTTAATTGTGGTACGAATATTCATATCCGAAAGATTCAAGACAAACAGTTCATATTGACATAAAAATGATAATACTTCAAGCATACTAACTAAGCAATTTTGTCTTCTCAACATAACATGGCCAAAGAAAATTCATCCCTACAAAATCATATAGTTTAGTCATGTTTCATTTTCTTCACACAAGAATGCTATCATCATGCACAACCCCGATGACAACCAAGCAATTGTTTCATACTTTAGTAATCTCAAACCTATAAACTTTCACGCAATATATGAGCGCGAGCCATGGACATAGCACCATGGGTGGAATAGAATATAATGAAGGGGGGTTATGTGGAGAAGACAAAAAAGGAGAAAGTCTCACATCAACGAGGCTAATCAATGGGCTATGGAGATGCCCACCGATTGATGTTAATGCAAGGAGTAGGGATTCCCATGCAACGGATGCACTAGAGCTATAAATGTATGAAAGCTCAACAAAGGAAACTAGTGGGTGTGCATCCAACTTGCTTGGTCACGAAGACCTAGGGAACTTGAGGAGGCCAATTGTTGGAATATACAAGCCATGTTTTATAACAAAAAATTCCCACTAGTATATGAAAGTGATAAACATGAGAGACTCTCTATTATGAAGATCATGGTGCTACTTTAAAGCACAAGTGTGGTAAAAGGATAGTAACATTTTCCCTTCTCTCTTTTTCTCTCATTTTTGGGCCTTCTCTTTTTTATGGCCTTTCTCTCTTTTTTTGGGCCTTCTCTTTTTATGGCCTTTTTTTAATTTATTCCTCACTTGGGACAATGCTCTAATAATGATGATCATCACACTTCTATTTATTTACAACTCAATGATTACAACTCGATACTAGAACAAAGATGACTCTATGTGAGTGCCTCCGGCGGTGTACCAGGATATGCAATGAACCAAGAGTGACATGTATGAAAGAATTATGAATGGTGGCTTTGCCATAAATACTATGTCAACTACATGATCATGCTAAGCAATATGACAATGATGAATGTGTCATGATGAATGGAATGATGGAAAGTTGCATGGCAATATATCTCGGAATGGCTATGGAAATGCCATAATAGGTAGGTATGGTGGCTGTTTTGAGGAAGATATAAGGAGGTTTATGTGTGAAAGAGTGTATCATATCACGGGGTTTGGATGCGCCGGCGAAGTTTGCGCCAACTCTCAATGTGAGAAAGGGCAATGCACGGTACCGAAGAGGCTAGCAAGGGTGGAAGGGTGAGAGTGCGTATAATCCATGGACTCAACATTAGTCATAAAGAACTCACATACTTATTGCAAAAATGTACAAGTCATCAAAAACCTCGGCACTATGCGCATGCTCCTAGGGGGATAGATTGGTAGGAAAAGACCATCGCTCGTCCCCGACCGCCACTCATAAGGAAGACAATCAAATAACACCTCATGTTTCAAATTTGTTGCATAAAGTTTACCATACGTGCATGCTACGGGACTTGCAAACCTCAACACAAGTATTTCTGAATTTCACAACTACTCAACTAGCATGACTTTGATATTATTACCTCCATATCTCAAAACAATCATCAAGCATCAAACTTTTTTTAGTGTTCAACACACTCATAAGAAAGTTTTATTATTAATCTTGCATACCAAGCATATTAGGATTTTAAGCAAATTACCATGCTATTAAGACTCTCAAAATAATCTAAGTGAAGCATGAGAGAACAATAGTTTCTATAAAACAAATCCACCACCGTGCTCTAAAAGATATAAGGGAAGCACTATAGCAAAATTATAAATCTCAAACGATATAAGTGAAGCACATAGAGTATTCTATCAAATTCCAAATCATGTATGGCTCTCTCAAAAGGCATGTACAGCAAGGATGATTGTGGTAAACTAATAATCAAAGACTCAAATCATAAAAGATGCTCCAAGAAAAACACATATCATGTGGTGAATAAAAATATAGCTCCAAGTAAAGTTACCAATAGAAGTAGACGAAAAAGGGGATGCCTTCCGGGGCATCCCCAAGCTTTGGCTTTTAGCTGTACTTAGATTATCTGGGAGGTGCCATGGGCATCCCCAAGCTTATGCTCTTGCCACTCCTTGTTCCATAATCCATAAAATCTTTACCCAAAACTTGAAAACTTCACAATACAAAACTTAAGATAGAAAACTCGTGAGCTCCGTTAGCGAAAGAAAACAAAAGACCACTTCAAGGTACTGTAATGAACTCATTATTTATTTATATTGGTGTTAAACCTACTTATTCCAACTTCTCTATGGATTATAAACTATTTTACTAGCCATAGATTCATCAAAATAAGCAAACAACACACGAGAAACAGAATCTGTCAAAACAGAACAGTCTGTAGTAATCTGTATCTAGCGCAAGATCTGGAACCCCAAAAATTCTAAAATAAATTGCTGGACGTGAGTAATTTATCTATTAATCATCTGAAAAAATAATTAACTAAATAGCACTATCCAAATATAAATTACAGCAGTTCTCGTGAGCGCTAAAGTTTCTGTTTTTTACAGCAAGTTCAACAAGACTTTCCCCAAGTCCTCCCAACGGTTCTACTTGGCAGAAACACTAATTAAACACAAAAAACACAACCAAAAAAGAGTCTAGATAATTTATTTATTACTAAACAGGAGCAAAAAGCAAGTAATAAAAATAAAATTGGGTTGCCTCCCAACAAGCGCTATCGTTTAACGCCCCTAGCTAGGCATAACAAGCAAGAATAGATCTAGGTACTGCCATATTTGGTAGCCAATTCTTTGATGAGGCATCTATTTCCCTTAGGAAATTCTTTCTTTATAGTGATTATCAAGCTCTTAGGCACAAGATCGAAAAATTCATTTGTAGCAATTGGTTCATTAATGATAGCAAAAAGATTGGGATGAATACTTATAGATTTAAGATCCGCGGTTTCCTTACTAGATGATTCACCCTTATTTTTAGGAACATACATAAGCTTGGAAATTTTAGTAGGAGGACTTGGAGTATTATTTACGGAAGAAAAAGCGGTTCCCAAGTTTTTAATGATACCCTCAAGTTTATCAATTCTAGTAGAATCTAAGTTTATCTTCTAATTAACTATGGGTTCCTTTTCCTTAATATTTTTCAAAGTCATTCCTACCTTAGATCCATATTGAGTAATTTGATTGTGGATTTTTTATCTAGATTTTCAATTAATTCAATAGTAGCAACTTTATTTTCAATAATTTCAAGTCTTTGCATAACATGCTCCAAAGTTAGCATAGTTCCATTAACCAAAAGAGGTGGCGAGCCAAATAAATCTAATATATCATTATAAGAATCAAAAGTATGGCTACCCAAGAAATTCCCTCCGGTAATGGTATCGAGGATGTATCTATACCAAGGATTAACACCAACATAAAAATTGCGGAGAAGAACTGAAGTAGATTGCTTCCTGGTAGATCTATTTTGAGCATTGCAAATTCTATACCAAGCATCTTTTGGATTTTCTCCCTCCCTTTGTTTAAAATTTAGAACTTCATTCTCGGGAGACAACGAAGAAGATATGAGACTAGTCATAAAGACAAGCAAACAAACTAACACACGAGCAAACAAGAGCAAACGGGCAAAAGAGGCAAATAGAGAGGGAGGATAGAGAGAGAGGGCGAATAAAATGGCAAGCGTGAAGTGGGGGAGAGGAAAACGAGAGGCAAATGGCAAATAATGTAATGCAGGAGATAGGGAATGTGATTGGTACTTGGTATGTTGACTTTTGCACAGACTCCCCGGCAACAGCGCCAGAAATTCTTCTTGCTACCTCTTGAGCACTGCGTTGGATTTCCCCGAAGAGGAAGGGATGATGCAACAAAGTAGCGTAAGTATTTCCATCAGTTTTTGAGAACCAAGAAATCAATCCAGTAGGAGGCTACGCTCGAGTCCCTCGTACCTACACAAAAACAATAGCTCAACGCAACCAACGCGCTTAGGGGTTGTCAATCCCTTCACGGTCACTTACGAATGTGAGATCTGATAGAGATAATAAATAATATTTTTTTTGGTATTTTTGGTATAGAGATGCAAAGTAAATAGAGTAAAAGCAAATCAATATTAAAGTGATGGAGATTGATATGATGAGAAAGAGATCCGGGGGCCATAGGTTTCACTAGTGGCTTCTCTCAAGAGCATAGGTATTATCCGGTGGGTGAACAAATTACTGTTGAGCAATTGACAGAATTGAGCATAGTTATGAGAATATCTAGGTATGATCATGTATATAGGCATCACGTCTGAGACAAGTAGACCGAAACGATTCTGTATCTACTACTATTACTCCACTCATCGACCGCTATCCAGCATGCATCTAGAGTATTAAGTTAAAAATAGAGTAACGCCTTAAGAAAGATGACATGATGTAGAGGGATAATTTCATGCAATATATAAAAACCCCATCTTGTTATCCTCAATGGCAACAATACAATACATGCCTTCCTGCCCCTTCTGTCACTGGGAAAGGACACCGCAAGATTGAACCCAAAGCTAAGCACTTCTCCCATGGCATGAACAACCAATCTAGTAGGCCAAACCAAACTGATAATTCGAAGAGACTTGCAAAGATAAACAATCATACATAAAAGCATTCAGAGAAGATTCAAATATTATTCATAGATAGACTTGATCATAAACCTACAATTCATCGGTCTCAACAAACACACCGCAAAAAGAAGGTTACATTGAATAGATCTCCACGAGAGAGGGGGAGAACATTGTATTGAGATCCAAAAAGAGAGAAGAAGCCATATAGCTACTAGCTATGGACCCGTAGGTCTAAAGTAAACTACTCACACTTCATCGGGGGGTGGGGGGGGGTGGGGCTTGGATGATGATGTAGAAGCCCTCCGTGATCGATGCCTCCTCCGGTGGAGCTCCGGAACAGGCCCCAAGATGGGATCTCATGGATACAGAAAGTTGCGGCGGTGGAATTAGGTTTTTGGCTCCGTCCCCGATCGTTTGGGGGTACGTGGATATATATAGGAGGAAGAAGTACATCGGTGGAGCTTCGAGGGGCCCACGAGGCAGGGGGCGTGCCCTAGGGGGGTGGCGCCCCTACCCTTATGAGCACCTCATGGCTTTCTTGACGGAGGGTCCAAGTCTCCTGGATCTTATCTGATGAAAAAAAAATCACGTTCCTGAAGGTTTCATTCCATTTGGACACCGCAAGATTGAACCCAAAGCTAAGCACTTCTCCCATGGCATGAACAACCAATCTAGTAGGCTAAACCAAATTGATAATTCAAAGAGACTTGCAAAGATAACCAATAATACATAAAAGAATTCAGAGAAGATTCAAATATTATTCATAGATAGACTTGATCATAAACCCATAATTCATTGGTCTCAACAAACACACCGCAAAAACAAGGTTACATCGAATAGATCTCCACGAGAGAGGGGGAGAACATTGTATTGAAATCCAAAAAGAGAGAAGAAGCCATCTAGCTACTAGCTATGGACCTGTAGGTCTGAAGTAAACTACTCACACTTCATCGGAGGGGCTTGGATGATGACTTAGAAGCCCTCGGTGATCGATGCCTCCTCCGGCGGAGCTCCGGAATAGGCCCCAACATGGGATCTCATGGATATAGAAAGTTGCGGCGGTGGAATTAGGTTTTTGGTTCCGTCCCCGATCGTTTGGGGGTACGTGGATATATATAGGAGGAAGAAGTACATCGGTGGAGCTTCGAGGGGCCCACGAGGCAGGGGGCGCGCCCTAGGGGGGCCTACCCTCGTGAGCACCTCGTGGCTTTCTTGACGGAGGGTCCAATTCTCGTGGATCTTATCTGATGAGAAAATCACGTTTCCGAAGGTTTCATTCCGTTTGGACTCCGTTTGATATTCCTTTTCTTCGAAACCCTAAAACAGGCAAAAAACAACAATTTTGGGCTGGGCCTCCGGTTAATAGGTTAGTCCCAAAAATAATATAAAAGTGGAAAATAAAGCCAAGTAATGTCTAAAACAGTAGATAATATAGCATGGAGGAATCAAAAATGATAGATATGTTGGAGACGTATCAGACACCAAATATCTAAAAAAGGGAAAACTTTACTCGATCAAATTCATCGTTTGCAATGCTATGCTTGGAATTTATGTGAAATATATGATTATACTTGTTGTTCTGAAGACCCTAAGAAACACCTTCCCTACCAATGTTTGTTTAGTGATAATGGAATCGTATCCTCTTATGCTAAGGGTGTTTATAGTTACTATGATGTTCAGCAAATTGAAGAATTTGTTGCTTTTAAGGGTGCTTATGAAATTGCTTCTTTGATTGAAAAGTATGATGCTACTCTTTACAAATCTGAAAATTTTGCCATATTTAAATATTGCTATGATAATTATGCTTCTAATTCCTATGTTGAACCATATATTGAGTACTACTCCGCTGTCCAAGAAGCGACTAATATTTTGTAGGAGTCTATGGAAGAAGAAATTGATGAAACTGTGAGCTCATTGGATGAAAAAGATGAGGAGGAGAGCGAAGCACAAAAGGAAGAAGAGAGGATTAGCTACCCGTGCCCACCTTCTAATGAGAGTAACTCTTCAATTCATACATTGTTTAATTCCCCTTCGTGCTTACCGGAGGATGATTGCTATGATGATTGTTATGATCCCGTTGATTCTCTTAAAATATCCCTTTTTGATGATGCTTGCTATGCTTGTGGCCAAGATGCCAATATGAATTATGCTTATGGAGATGAACTTGCTATAGTTCCTTTATGTTAAACATGAAATTGTTTTTATTGCACCCACGCATGATAGTCCTATTATCTTTTTGAATTCTCCCGACTACACTATATCGGAGAAGTTTGCCCTTATTAAGGATTATATTGATGGGTTGTCTTTTATTACTACACATGATGATTTTGATGAATATAATATGCATGTGCTTGCTGCTCCTACTTGCAATTATTATGAGAGAGGAACTATATCTCCACCTGTCTATGTTTCCAATATGATAAAATTGCAAGAAACTGTTTATACTATGCATTGGCCTTTACTTTGTGTGCATGAATTGTTCTTTTATGACATGCCGATGCATAGGAAGAGAGTTAGACTTCGTCATTACATGATATATGTTGCTTTGCGCTCACTACTGAATGCCAAATCATTGTTAATTAAAATTGGCTTTGATATACCTTGGGATCCGGGTGGATCCATTACTTGAGCACTATATGCCTAGCTTAATGGCTTTAAAGAAAGCGCTGCCAGGGAGACAACCCAGAAGTTTTAGAGAGTCATTTATTTCTGTTGTGTTCTTTTATAAAGTTTAGAAATAAAAATAATGTGCCAAGGTTTGCCTTTAGGATGTTTACATTTGCTTGATGGTTTGTACGGTGCAGGACAGAAACTTTGGCTGTAGTGCGCGATTTTACATTTTTAGCTGGAACATCAAATGGTTCTGATTCTTTTTGCACTGTCTTCCTATACAAATTATTTATTTTTCCTAATTTTTATAGAATTTTTCAAGTATCAGAAGTATGGTGAATGTTCAGATTATTACAGACTGTTCTGTTTTAGACAGATTCTGTTTTTTATGCATAGTTTTGATGAAACTATCAATTTATATCAGTGGATTAAGCCATGGAAAAGTTATATTACAGTATACACAATGCAAAAACAAAATATGAATTGGTTTGCAACAGTACTTAGAGTAGTGATTTGCTTTATTATACTAACGGATCTTACCGAGTTTTCTGTTGAAGTTTTGTGTGGATGAAGTGTTCGATGATCGAGAAGGTCTCGATGTGAGAAGAAGGAAGAGAGGTAAGAGCTCAAGCTTGGGGATGCCCGAGGCACCCCAAGTAAATATTCAAGGAGACTCAAGCGTCTAAGCTTGGGGATGCCCTGGAAGGCATCCCCTCTTTCTTCAACAAGTATCAGTATGTTTTCGGATTCGTTTCATTCATGTGATATGTGCAATCTTGGAGCGTCTTTTGCATTTAGTTTTCATTTTTATTTTATGCACCATGCTGGTATGAGATAGTCCTTGGTTGATTTATATAATGCTCATTGCACTTCACTTATATCTTTTGAGTATTGCTTTATAGAATGCTTCATGTGCTTCTCTTATATCATTTGAAGTTTGGATTGCATGTTTCTCTTTACATAGAAAACCGCCATTTGTAGAATGCTCTTTTGCTTCACTTAGATTTGTTAGAGCATGGACATATCTTTTTTAGAAAGAATTGAACTCTCTTGCTTCACTTATATCTATTTAGAGAGATGACAGGAACTGGTCATTCACATGGTTAGTCATAAAATCCTACATAAAACTTGTAGATCACTGAATATGATGTGTTTGATTCCTTGCAGTAGTTTTGCGATATAAAGATGGTGATATTAGAGTCATGCTAGTGGGTGGTTGTGAATTGTAGAAATACTAGTGTTGAGGTTTGTGATTCCCGTAGCATGCACGTATGGTGAACCGTTATGTAACGAAGTTGGAGCACGAGGTATTTATTGATTGTCTTCCTTATGAGTGGCGGTCGGGGACGAGCGATGGTCTTTTCCTACCAATCTATCCCCCAAGGAGCATGCGTGCAGTACTTTGTTTCGATGACTAATAGATTTTTGCAATAAGTATGTGAGTTCTTTATGACTAATGTTGAGTCCATGGATTATACGCACTCTCGCCCTTCCACCATTACTAGCCTCTCTAGTACCGCGCAACTTTCGCCGATACCATAAACCCACCATATACCTTCCTCAAAACAGCCACCATACCTACCTATCATGGCATTTCCATAGTCATTCCGAGTATATTGCCATGCAACTTTCATCATCATCATATACATGACTTGAGCATTCATTGTCATATTGCTTTGCATGATCGTAAGATAGCTAGCATGATGTTTTCATGGCTTGTCCGTTTTTTGATGTCATTGCTATGCTAGATCATTGCACATCCCGGTACACCGCCAGAGGCATTCATATAGAGTCATATCTTTGTTCTAGATATCGAGTTGTAATATTGAGTTGTAAGTAAATAAAAGTGTGATGATCATCATTATTAGAACAATTGTCCCATGTGAGGTTATCAAAATAAAAGTGGCCAAAGAAGCCTCCCCCAAAAAAAGAGAGGCCAAAGAAGCCTACAAAAAAAAGATAAAAAGAAAAAAATGAGAGAAACAGAGAGAAGGGGAAATGTTACTATCCTTTTACTACACTTGTGCTTTAAAGTAGCACCATGTTCTGCATATAGAGAGTCTCTTGAGCTATCACTTTCATATACTAGTGGGAATTTTCATTATAGAACTTGGCTTGTATATTCCAATGATGGGCTTCCTCAAATGCCCTAGGTCTTCATGAGCAAGCAAGTTGGATGCACACCCACTTAGTTTCAGTTTGAGCTTTCATATACTTATAGCTCTAGTGCATCCGTTGCATGGCAATCCCTACTCACTCACATTGATATCTATTGATGGGCATCTCCATAGCCCGTTGATACGCCTAGTTGATGTGAAACTAACTTCTCCTTTTTTTTCTTCTCCACAACCACCATTCTATTCCACCTATAGTGCTATGTCCATGGCTCACGCTCATGTATTGCGTGAAAGTTGAAAAGGTTTGAGAACGTCAAAAGTATGAAATAATTGCTTGGCTTGTCATCGATGTTGTGCATGATGTGAGTATTTTGTGTGACGAAGATGGAGCATAGCCAGACTATATGATTTTGTAGGGATAACTTTCTTTAGCCTTGTTATTTTGGAAAGACATGATTGCTTTGTTAGTAGGCTTGAAATATTATTGTTTTTATGTCAAATGATAGACTATTGCTTTGAATCACTCGTATCTTAATATTCATGCCATGATTAGACATATGATCAAGATTATGCTAGGTAGCATTCCACATCAAAAATTACCTTTTTTATCATTTACCTACTCGAGGATGAGCAGGAATTAAGCTTGGGGATGCTGATACGTCTCCGTCGTATCTATAATTTTTGATTGTTCCATGCGAATATTCTACAACTTTCATATACTTTTGCCAACTTTTTATACTATTTTTGGGACTAACATATTGATCCAGTGCCCAGTGCCAGTTCCTGTTGGTTGTAAGTTTTTGGTTTCGCAGAATATCCATATCAAACGGAGTCCAAACGGGATAAAAATGGACGGAGATACTATTTGGAATATTTGGAAAATTCCGGAAGAAAAATCCACGCGAGACGGTGCCCCAGGTGGTCACGAGGCAGGGGGTGCGGCCCCTACCCTCGTGAGCCACTCGTAAGGCGGTTGATGCTCTTTTTTTTCCGCAAGAAAGCTAATTTTCGGACAAAATATCACGGCGAAGGATTCAGGCCAATCAGAGTTACGGATTTCCATATATACATGAAACGGTGAAACGGAGCCAGGGAGAACGCAGAAACAAAGAGAGACAGAGAGACAGATCCAATCTCGGAGGGGCTCTCGCCCCTCCCATGCCATGGATGCCATGGACCAGAGGGGAAACCCTTCTCCCATCTAGGGAGGAGGTCAAGGAAGAAGAAGAAGGAGGGGGGCTCTCTCCCCCTCGCTTCCGGTGGCACCGGAACGCCATCGGGGGCCATCATCATCACCACGATCTACACCAACACCTCTGCCATATTCACCAACATCTCCATCACCTGCCCCCCTCTATCTACAGCGGTCCACTCTCCCACAACCTGCTGTACCCTCTACTTGAACATGGTGCTTTATGCTTCATATTATTATCCAATGATGTGTTGCCATCCTATGATGTCTGAGTAGATTTTCGTTGTCCTATCGGTGGTTGATGAATTGCTATGATTGATTTAATTTGCTTGTGGTTATGTTGCTGTCCTTTGGTGCCCATCATATGATTGCGCGCGTGGATCACACCCTAGAGTTAGTTGTATGTTGATAGGACTATGTATTGGAGGGCAAGAGTGACAGAAGCTTCAACCTAGCATAGAAATTGATGCCTACGGGATTGAAGGGGGACCAATATATCTTAATGCTATGGTTGAGTTTTACCCTAATGAACATTAGCAGTTGCGGATGCTTGCTAATAGTTCCAATCATAAGTACATAGAATTCTAAGTCAGGGATGACATGCTAGCAGTGGCCTCTCCCACATAATACTTGCTATCGGTCTAGTAAAGTAGTCAATTGCTTAGGGGCAATTTCACAACTCCTACCACCACTTTTCCACACTCGCTATATTTACTTTATTGTTTCTTTATCTAAACAGCCCCTACTTTTTATTTACATACTCTTTATTATCTTGCAAACCTATCCAACAACACTTACAAAGTACTTCCAGTTTCATACTTGTTTTAGGTAAAGCGAACGTCAAGTGTGCGTAGAGTTGTATCGGTGGTCGATAGAACTTGAGGGAATATTTGTTCTACCTTTAGCTCCTCATTGGGTTCGACACTCTTACTTATCGAAAACTGTTGCGATCCCCTATATTTGTGGGTTATCAGTTACACACACATAAAGTATGTTCTGGATAGAGCTATGTTGGGCTTCAGCATGTGGGGTGGCTACATCCAATGCAAAAAAACAAATAAGGTCGGGCTTTGTTTCGGCCACAAGACTGACTTCTGTTGCATCCAGCAACCGGCAAGAAGTGAGAATGATGGATTCTACGTGCAATCACTTTGCATGAAATCTACATCCGATACCCATATCCAGAGATGGGCCAAAGCCTTTGGAGTCGTGCCAGATAATGAACTTCGAAATGATCTCTACCGGATCCAGCAGGAAATTGTGTCCATCATCATGAAAGATGTCCTCAAAGAGAATGGGATGTTCTACGATGGCCCAATATCGCGAGCTGACGTCCGAACCCGCATTGCCCTACATCGTCAGGACATGACGCCTTTCACTAAGCTTGGGTCTACCCTTCCGGATATGGACAGATGGGAAGACTGCACATCTTAAAAACAATTTGTCTGTTTAGTTACTTGTTACTTTTTGTACGACGAAACTTCAAATCTCTCAGTACGACGAAACTATTAGATGTATGGTGCCGCGCTCTAGTTAATTACTTTTAGTACGATGAAATTTGTTAACTATGTTTACTATATATGTTGCTTCTATTTCATAACTGTTTCGTTGAATTCGCTTCATGATATATATATATATATATATATATATATATATATATATATATATATATATATCTGTGTGTGTGTGTGTGCATCTCTAACAGATATATAGATCAACGATGGCGAGGAAGTGGTATGTCGTGTATGTAGGGCATGTTCTCGGTGTGTATGATGAGTGGCCAAAGTGTCAGGCCCAAGTCTCTGGCTTCTCCTGTGGAAGCCAGAAAGGGTTTGATAACAGAGCGGAAGCCGAAGCTAGTTACTTGAGATTCATAGCACAACAGGGGATTCAAAACCAGCACCGCTGCAAAAACTACTACATAATACCGCTTTTGATCATCGTGATCGCTCTTATCTCGTATGTCATTGTTTAGGTAGATGATGAAACATGTGTCTACGGTGACAATGTAAGAGACATGTGATCTTTAACTTGTATCGCTATTTCGAGATGATGATGAGATCGACATCATTTGTGTTGAGACTATGTTGATATGATGAGACTATGTTGTACCACTTCGATGATGATGATGAGACATTCCTTTTTCATGGTCTCGACGCAAGCCATCTTCATTGCTAGCCCACCGTCCTCTCCAGCCTGCACAAGATCTGCCGCGGCTGTGGCATCCTCGTCAGCCATACTCTTGCGGTACTCACGGGCCGAGTGGCCCTTGATGCTGCAATATCGGCACTTGTCTCGGTCGTCATTGGCGGCACCTCATCCGGCTCCGCACTGGGTGCGACCACCGCCTCTGCCGGTGTCGCCTCCGTTGCTCGGGGCACCTCCACCACGTCCTTGACGCTTCCTCGCCTCCCACTTCTTCGAGAATAGGAGTTGTCCGCCGCCGAAGCTCTCGCGGCCATCGTCAAGGCGGTCCTCCACCACCCGCAACCGGCCCATGAGCTCCTCGATGGAGAGCTTGCTTAGGTCAAGCAAAGTTTCGATGGAGACCGCTACCTGAGCGAAGCGAGGTGGCATGATGCGGAGAAATTTCCACATGACTCTCACGTCGTCCATGGTATCGCCGAGCACTCGGAGCTGCGACGCAAGGCTGGAGAGCCGCATGGCGAAGTCATCGACGAGCTCGCCCTCCTTGAAGGTGATGTTCTTGAAGTCCGCCCGCAGCTTCTGAGCGTTCGCCTCGCGCACACGGTTGTTGTCGAGGCGCTGGGTACAGATGGCTTCCCGCGCCTCCTTGGCGCTTGCCTTCGCCGCGAGCATGTCATGCATCTCCGGCGGTGTGGCGCGCATAAGCGCCACCACGGTTTTCCTATCTTCCTTTCTCTCGATCAGGTCGTCCTCTATGGGAACCCAAAGGCTCGCCGCATGGAGGTTGGACTCCATGATCAATGCCCACTCGTTGTAGTTTGAGCGCGTGAGCATCGGGAAGGTGATGGGCATGCCTGATACGTCCATTTTGCATCATGCTTTTATATCGATATTTATTGCATTATGGGCTGTTATTACACCTTATGTCACAATATTTATGCCTATTCTCTCTTATTTTACAAGGTTCACACGAAGAGGGAGAATGCTGGCAGCTGGAATTCTGTGCTGGAAAAGGAGCAAATATTAGAGACCTATTCTGCACAACTCCAAAAGTCCTGAAACTCCACGGGAGTCATTTTTAGAATATATAAAAATATTGGGCGAAGGAAACACCAGAGGGGGGCCACCCACCATCCATGAGGGTGGGGGCGCGCCCTACCCCCTGGGCGCGCCCCCTGTCTCGTGGGCCCCCTGGCAGGCCTCCGGTGCACATCTTTGGCTATATGAAGTCTTTTGCCCTGGAAAAAATCATAAGCAAGCTCTCGGGATGAAACTCCGCCGCCATGAGGCGGAACCTTGGCGGAACCAATCTAGGGCTCCGGTGGAGTTGTTCTGCCGGGGGAGCATCCCTCCAGGAGGGGGAAATCATCACCATCGTCATCACCATCAATCCTCTCATCGAGAGGGGGTCAATCTCCATCAACATCTTCACCAGCACCATCTCATCTCAAACCCTAGTTCATCTCTTGTATCCAATCTTTGTCCCAAAACCTCAGACTGGTACCTGTGGGTTGCTAGTAGTGTTGATTACTCCTTGTAGTTGATGCTAGTTGGTTTACTTGGTGGAAGATCATATGATCAGATCCTTTATGCGAATTAATACCCCTCTGATTATGAACATGAATATGATTTCTGAGTAGTTACGTTTGTTCCTGATGACATGGGAGAAGTCTTGCTATAAGTAGTCATGTGAATTTGGTATCCGTTCGATATTTTGATGAGATGTATGTTGTCTTTCCTCTAGTGGTGTCATGTGAACGTCGACTACATGACACTTCACCATTGTTTAGGCCTAGGGGAAGGCATTGGGAAGTAATAAGTAGATGATGGGTTGCTAGAGTGACAGAAGCTTAAACCCTAGTTTATGCGTTGTTTCGTAAGAGGCTGATTTGAATCCATATGTTTCATGCTATGGTTAGGTTTACCTTAATACTTCTTTTGTAGTTGCGGATGCTTGCAAGAGGGGTTAATCATAAGTGGGATGCTTGTCCAAGTAAAGGCAGTACCCAAGCACCGGTCCACCCACATATCAAATTATCAAATTACCGAACGCGAATCATATGAGCGTGATGAAAACTAGCTTGACGATAATTCCCATGTGTCCTCGGGAGTGCTTTCCTTTATATAAGAGTTTGTCCAGGCTTGTCCTTTGCTACAAAAAGGATTGGGCCATTTTGCTGCACCTTATTTACTTTTATTACTTGTTACCCGTTATCAATTACCTTATCACAAAACTATCTGTTACCGATAATTTCAGTGCTTATAGAGAATACCTTACTGAAAACTGCTTATCATTACCTTCTGCTCCTCGTTGGGTTGGACACTCTTACTTATCGAAAGGACTACGATAGATCCCCTATACTTGTGGGTCATCAAGACTCTTTTCTGGTGCCGTTGCCGGGGAGTGAAGCGCCTTTGATAGGTGGAATTTGGTAAGGAAAGATTTATATAGTTTGCTGAAATTTACTGTCATCTGTTACTACGGAAAGTAATCCTTTGAGGGGCTTGTTCGGGGTATTTTCACCCCGACCAGTAAAGCAAAGAGTTGCTCCTCAACCTAATGAACCTACTGAAAATGTGAATCATGATACCTGATAAACAGGAGATCCAACTGTCAGTGTATTTATCCGTCAAACTATACAAATTAATCTCGACTTTGATCCAGAAAATTTCCCAAACCCTGAAAAAACAGCAAAGTAGCTCAGCTTAATGACCCAAACATACAACTAATGGGAATACTATAATGTAGAGATTAGCGACGATAGGAATAAATAGTCCAAATAATAGCTGACCAACTCAAAAATTATGGCTGAGAGATGTTCATCTGAATTCTAAATGTGTTGTGCTCTGAAAACAGTACAAAGGTTTAATCACCCTATTATTACTTGCCGTTTCTAAACCATTTTTTTCTGAAAACAATTCTGTACAAGTGAAGTTGTAAAATTGTGAAGCTACCGAGATGACACTAAGATTAACATATTGCTGCCATTCCTGACTTAAAGCTTTTACTCAAACTGCTGCTACGTATGAAAACTCTATATTAGCTTCTCGACTTTTTGAGGACATACATACATTGAGAATAGTGACTAAACCACCGCATGTTAATACAGTGGAAACTGAAGTTGTAGCTCCAAACACGGAAGATAAAATTTAGGAAATTTCAACTTGGAGAATGAAAATATATGCTTGCAATTAGATGATATATAGCATTTTCTTTAAGTGCCGATGGTGCTTCATACTAACAAACTTGAAACATTCAGAGAAGTGAAACATTTGGAAAGGCGGTGGTTGCGCCGCTGATGCCTTTATTGCAGAGAGGAACTGAACATGGAGCCCGATCCGCACCCAGCCATCTCCCATCACATTTTCCCTCCTTTGCTCTCCACACAATGCATGCCAGCAGCGTACAACACTTGCCACAAGGGCCCGGAGAGGATCTGAATGTTGAAGTTGTATGCTGCATTTCATGGTTTGAAATGTAACTGTGCACTCCAAAAGGGTTATGCAGTAGATTATCCATAGACTAAATTTGATTAGCTGAGCAATTCTATGCAATAGTACATAATATGTCAGTAGTAAGGAATGATCAGTTCTCCTGAGATAACACATAATACATCCAGTAACAAGTGACAAGAGTGAGCTTTCAACTTGCTTCTTCAACAGCATTGCCCTACGTGTCTTCAATAATCAAATATTGATTATTAAGAAGGCCACCAGATAATCTCTCGCACAAAAAGAAGACCTGGATTAAAAGGGAAGTCAATTTTTGATTTCAAGAAATAGAGACACATGGAAGGTAGATTACTAGTAATAAGCAGCAAGACTGCAAGACGACACCTAGAGGCCCTGGATAAAAAGTTGATGTCAATTCTCCAGTTCAAGAAAATAGATACATGGGGCAGCTAAGTTAGCATATGTTACATACACACCAACAAAATGACTTGGTAATTTTGGTATTGACGTGCACAATAATCCCTTCTTTCCAAAAGGTTATCGACACAAACATAGATTTCACGCAACTATGTAACAACCAAAGATTCTTGATTTGAATTCTACATGCATCAACAAATAGCTTACCGAAAAAGGCATCTTGGCCCGCTTTATAAATAAAGGCACAACCACAATAAACCACACCACAAACGGAGGTCCAGTGGTAACATAAAGGTTCGGAAATTACATTGAAATAAAGTACTTGCTGGGGGCAACAGCAAAACAAGCTGACAAAACCCTAAAGTTGATACATATTGCAGCTCATAGTGGATCCAGTTCATACATACTGCAGCTCATGAGGATACAAACACCTAGGACATTAAAAAGCATCAGCGGACTCATCAACGTTTCCTAAATTTAAGCTTTTACTCAAACAGTTGCATACTTATGTAGAATATGAACTGCCGCTACCTACGAAACTGTACATTAGCTCCTCTACTTTTTGAGGACATACATAGTAGAGTGGAAACTAAAGTTGTAGCTCCAAACACGGAAGATAACAATTAGGAAATTTCAGTGCTTTCAATTGCATGATTACTGCATTTTCTTTAAGTGCCGACGGTCTTTTACAGTAACAAAGTACTAACATTCAGAGAAGTGACAACATATGGAAAGGTGGTGGTTGCATCGCTGATACCTTTGTTGCAGAGTGGATCTGAACATCGAGCCCGATCCACACCCAGCCATCTCCATCACATTTTCCCTCCTTTGCTCTCCACACAATGCATGCCAGCAGCACACAGCACTTGCCACGAGGGCCTGGAGAGGATCGGAATGTTGAAGTTGTATGCTGCATTCCATGGTTTAAAATGTTACCGGGGACTCCAAAAGGGTTACATAGTAAATTATCCACATACTAATTCGATATCTGAGCAATTCTATGCAGTGGTACATAATTCATTGGCGGTAAGGAATGATCAGTTGTCCTGCGATGGATCATAATACACGCAGTAACAAGTGACAAGAGTGAGCTTTCAACTCGCTTCTACAACAGCATTGCCCACATAATTCCTGGTGCTGTACTTTCCAATATAGATTAATGAAGACAAATTACCGATTGCGCAATCATTTAATTAAATAGTAGAGATCCAAGCTCTTCTACAAATTAGGTGCAACTTGCAAGTCAACACAGAGGACAATTTGCTAGGCAGAGCAAAAAAGAAACAGGAAACACATGTGGATTATCAAATATTTATTATTAATAAGGCCACCATATAATCTCTCAGACTAAAAGAAGACCTAGATAAAAACCGGCAAAGCCAACTCTTGAGTTCAAGAAATAGAGAAACCAGGAAGGTAGATTACCAGTAATAAATAACAAGAAGACACCTAGAGGCCCAGGATAAAAACGCGAAGTCAATTCTCCAGTTCAAGAAAATAGATACATAGGGCAGATTAATTAGCACATATTACAAACACATAGGAAAATGACTTGGTAATTTCGGCATTGACGCGCACAACAATCCCTTCTTTCCAAAAGGGTATTGACACAAACGTAAACATCATGGAACCATGTAATAACCAAAGATTCTTGATTTATATTTTACATGCATCAACAAAGAAGCTTACCAAAAAAGTTATCTTGCCCCACTTTATAAATAAAGCTGCAACCATCATTATTAATAAGGCCACCAGATAATCTCTCGCAAAAAAAATAAGACCTGGATAAAAAGGGAACGTCAATTCTTGAGTTCAAGAAATAGAGACACCAGGAAGGTAGATTACCAGTAATAAGTAGCAAGACGACACCTAGAGGCTCAGGATAAAAAACCGAAGTCAATTCTCCGGTTCAAGAAAACAGATACATGGGGCAGATTAGTTAGCACATAGTACAAACACACACCAAAATGACTTGGTAATTTTGGCATTGATGCACACAATAAGCCCAACATAGATTTCATGCAACTATGTAACAACCAAAGATTCTCGATTTGAGTTTTACATGCATCAACAAAGAAGCTTACCAAAAAAGACATCTTGCCCTGTTTTACAAATGAAGCCACAACCACGATACAACCACACCGCAAACGGAAGTCCACAAGTAACATAAAGGTTCGAAAGTACAACGAAATAAAGTACTTGCTGGAGGCAACAGCAAAACAAGCCGACAAAACCCTTCAATTCATACATACTGCAGCTCATAGTGGACCTAATTCATACATACTGCAGCTCATGAGGATACAAACATCCAGGACATTGAAATGCATCAGCGGACTCATCAGACTTCAGGTGAAAGGCCAACCGTTCACAACATAACCATGTAGCGATGGAAAGAAGTCATGCGGAACAAGACTTTGCTTGAGCTGCAGTTGAGTAGGTTGGACACCTGTGTGATTGAAAGTGGCGACCAACTTGCCATCCATGTCAACCTGAACTAGCCAGTTGGGAAATTTGACCAGGACAAGCAACTCACCATCCCCAGGCACGACCACCGTTTCCCAAGAGTCATCGTCATCGCGTTTTCCACACGACGCCATAATCTCTGCAAGCGGCAGTTCAATGTGGCACTTGAAGGTCCAGACCTCGCTTGCATAGTCCTGCAACACCCAGATATCAATGCTTGTCGCTTTGTCGTTAAAGCTAGACATGCCGAGCATGCCATCCATCTCAAATAGCCCATCACAGGTGGTACCACGAACAACCGGGACGCGCATCTGTCGGAACGTCTCGGCTGTGGTGTCAAATACGATTATCATGTTGCTTTCGCCCTCGTGCTGCTGCACCCTGTACCAGTGCAGCCCGCCACGGAATAGCACAGACTTGGTGCCGAATATCACTTCTTTATGCACTTCCCCCGGCCTGACAATGCTTCTCGGCGGTTGGATGGAGCCCATCGATAAAACATAGCAGCCAGCTTCCCTCCCAGCTGCCAGACACGGGTACATCAGTACCCTGTATTCGCCGGTTGGGGGGTGACGGTACATCCCCAAGAACGTGAAGTCCATAGGCACCATGAGGCGGGCATACTGACGGGTCGCTGAGTTGCAGATACCCAAGGACTTGCGGCGCCACCAGTCGAAGACAACGAGGCCGTCAAAGGAGGCCACCAGATCTTTGAATTCGGAGGCTCGGCCAAGTAGCGCGACGGGCTGGAGCTTGTCGGCGGCGGCCCGGTGGTCGAAGGGGATGATGTCTATGTCGCCACCGACCTTGTAGTGGCCGTAGTGGGGAAGGTTGCAGACGTAGAGGAGGGGGCGGGTGGGCTGGCGGGCGTGGTTGGCGATGAGGAAGTCGCGGGCGGAGGTGGCTGTGCGCCAGGCGCGGCAGACGGCACGGCAGCGGAGGAGCGATTTGGGGGGCAGGCGGACGAGGATGTCCCAGATGAGGATCTCATCCGGGATGCCACCATGAGGAGGCGTCGGCCCTCCCCTTGCTGCCTCCGCCATGGCCGCCGGCGTGAAGCTAGACCTGCATCTCGATCTGTCGCAGGGGTAGAGTGGACAAGTAGAGACGTGTGGGGAAAAGTGGTAGGTAGTGACGGCGGAGGGTTTCGTGGTCGTGGTCGTGGGGATAGGAATAATATGTGCCTTTTTGTTCTTTTCTTTTTTTAACAGGTATTAGGCGCCGAAGGCGTCCAATTTCATTCAGCCCAAAACCAGCGTACAGCCCCTAAAAAACATGTTGTACAAAGTCCTGGAGATTTAGATGGGAAAGAAGAGAGATTACAAGGCAACGCATGTGTGTTCTGTGAGCTGAACCATGCAACTACCTCATGAGCAACATTACGAGCAATACCATTGATCTTCCTAGATATGTGATACACCTGCATGTGGACATGTTTTGTTGACCCGAAGAGATCACAAGAGTGGTTCTAATAGTCCAAGGAATAGAATCAGCTGAAATAGGTTCTCCAAAACAAAAATCAACCATAAAAAAAAAATTCCAATTCTTGATTGGCCCTCCCCTTCCCCTCGCGTCGCCCTCCTGAGGGCGACTCGAGGGTTCCCTCCCACGGCCGCCGCTAACCCCCCTTCTCGGACCTCCCCTCCTCACCGTCGCCGGAGGCAGTCGCCGGGCTCCCCACGCGGCCGCTGAAGAGGGTGGCGGCGGGGTTCTCTTCCGCTCTGTCGCTGGGCAGGGGGCTAGGGCTCGGGGCGGCGGCTCCAAGTGGTGCGGGCAGCGTCCCTTGGCGCGGTGGGCCGCCTCTGCCCAGCTGTGTGGGTGACGGGCCGGCGGTGGATCCGAGCGGCTGGTGGTCGGGTCCCCGTGTCTGGCCTCTCCAGATCTGAATACGCCTTCTTTGGCTACTGACGCAGCCTCTCCTATGCCATGTCTTGCTGGATCCGGTGGACGACCCCATGGTGGTGGGGTGAGGAGCCCTGGATCGGGGTAACCTCTTGGTCCGCGGCGGCGGCCACATCGTCGGCGGCGCTCCGGGCGCCGCTACTCTTCCTGAAGGCGACGTTGAGGTCCATCTCCCTCCCCTCCTCCCTCCCCTACTCCGGGTGAAAATCCACAGCCTTGGTTGGGCGGCGACGGTGCTCCTGCACCTCCTTCTTGAAGGCATCGTTTTGGGTTGTGGGATGGAGGATGGCCTAGGCAAGCCTTTGGTGTCCTAGTTAGTGGCGGATCCTTCGTCCAACGGTGACTTCCCGCCATGGAGGATCGATGCCCTCCTCAAGCTGCTTCATTTCCTCCTCTGCGCGGTCCGGTTGTCCGGTGGGTCGACGCCCTTGGCCTGGGCGAGAGGGGATAGTGGTCCCCTCTACGGCGATCTGGTCGTGTTGTTGGAGGAGTGTCGCTGGTCTTAGTGTGGCTCGGCCCTCCTGGTGGCGTCGTTGCCCATTGCTCACCGTGTCTTCTTGAAGTGCTCTATTCCTATGGCTACTCTCTGCGGCATGCTCCTCACGTGCAAGTTGCAATTTGTGGCTTCGGGTGTGCTCGAGTGGTTGCCCTATTTTCTTGCTGGCTCTAGCGAGAGCAGCTCCGCTTTGCCTTTGGCGTGTCGGTGGCGAGCTCCTTCCTTGCCGCAATCCCGTCTAGCCCCTGTTAGGTCTCCAAGTTGTACTCTTTTTATTCTCTGGTCATAGATTTTAGCCTCATCAGTGCCTTGCATCTGCTGCCTGGGGTTGCATCCCCATTTTCCTTTTTATCTTCGGTTGTATGGTGTGCTCTTATAATCCTGGTCGGTTGATGGCTTTGTTAATTCAAAGTCGGGTGAAGATCAAGCCCTACTCAGGCTCGGTTCGATCCTTTCATCTAAAAAACAAAAGTTAGGTGAAATACTTCTGGCCGTAGCCGCTTTTGCAAAGAGATTAATCTGCAAAGCATGGGTCACTTTGGCCGCAAGAACAAGAGCCAAAGCTTCACCCTGAAGAGGAGATTAAGTGATCGGAGCCGATGTTTGAATCTGCACTTGAGTGTCCCTCTGGTCCTGCACGATAGCTATGATGCCATGCAATAAGCCAGGGATTTTTCTTGCACATGAATGCCGCATCAGAGTAATCTTTTCATCTTGCGATAAGTACATCAGTGCGAAGGGTGCACATTAACTGTTGGGGAACGTAGTAATTTCAAAAAAATTCCTATGCACACGCAAGATCATGGTGATGCATAGCAACAAGGGGAGAGTGTGATCTACGTACCCTTGTAGATCGACAACGGAAGCGTTTGGTTGATGTAGTCGTACGTCTTCACGGCCCGACCGATCAAGCACCAAAACTACGACACCTCCGAGTTTTAGCACACGTTCAGCTCGATGACGATCCCCGGACTCCGATCCAGCAAAGTGTCGGGGAAGAGTTCCGTAAGCACGACGGCGTGGTGACGATCTTGATGTACTACTGTCGCAGGGCTTCGCCTAAGCACCGCTACAATATTATCGAGGACTATGGTGGCTGGAGGCGCCGCACACGGCTAAGAATAAGATCACGTGGATCAACTTGTGTCTCTCTGGGGTTCCCCTGCCTCAGTATATAAAGGATCAAGGGGGGGGTGCGGCCGGCCTAGAAGAGGCGCGCCAGGAGAGTCCTACTCCCTCTGGCAGTAGGATTCCCCCCCCCCCCAATCCTAGTTGGAATAGGATTCGCGGAGGGGGGAAAAGAGAGAGGGTGGCCGACCCCCTCTCCTTGTCCTATTCGGACTAAGGGAGGGGAGGGGCGCGCGGCCCACTTTGGGCAGCCCCTTCTCTTTTCCACTCAGGCCCACTATGGCCCATATAGCTCCCGGGGGGTTCCGGTAACCTCCCGGTACTCCGGTAAAATCCCGATTTCACCCGAAACACTTCCGATATCCAAACATAGGCTTCCAATATATCAATCTTTATGTCTCGACCATTTCGAGACTCCTCGTCATGTCCGTGATCACATCCGGGACTCCGAACAAACTTCGGTACATCAAAATGCATAAACTCATAATATAACTGTCATCGTAACCTTAAGCGTGCGGACCCTACGGGTTCGAGAATAATGTAGACATGACCGAGACATGTCTCCGGTCAATAACCAATAGCGGGACCTGGATGCCCATATTGGCTCCTACATATTCTACGAAGATCTTTATCGGTCAGACCGCATAACAACATACGTTGTTCCCTTTGTCATCGGTATGTTACTTGCCCGAGATTCGATCGTCGGTATTCCAATACCTAGTTCAATCTCGTTACCGGCAAGTCTCTTTACTCGTTCTGTAATACATCATCCCACAACTAACTTATTAGTTGCAATGCTTGCAAGGCTTAAGTGATGTGCATTACCGAGAGGGCCCAGAGATACCTCTCCGACAATCGGAGTGACAAATCCTAATCTCGAAATACGCCAATCCAACATGTACCTTTGGAGACACCTGTAGAGCTCCTTTATAATCACCTAGTTATGTTGTGACGTTTGGTAGCACACAAAGTGTTCCTCCGGCAAACGGGAGTTGCATAATCTCATAGTCATAGGAACATGTATAAGTCATGAAGAAAGCAATAGCAACATACTAAATGATCGGGTGCTAAGCTAATGGAATGGGTCATATCAATCAGATCATTCACTTAATGATATGATCCCGTTAATCAAATAACAACTGATTGTTCATGGTTAGGAAACATAACCATCTTTGATTAACGAGCTAGTCAAGCAGAGGCATACTAGTGACACTTTGTTTGTCTATGTATTCACACATGTATTATGTTTCCGGTTAATACAATTCTAGCGTGAATAATAAACATTTATCATGATATAAGGAAATAAATAATAACTTTATTATTGCCTTGAGGGCATATTTCCTTCAGTCTCCCACTTGCACTAGAGTCAATAATCTAGATTACACAGTAATGATTCTAACACCCATGGAGCCTTGGTGCTGATCATGTTTTGGTCGTGGAAGAGGCTTAGTCAACGGGTCTGCAACATTCAGATCCGTATGTATCTTGCAAATCTCTATGTCTCCCACCTGGACTAGATCCCGGATGGAATTGAAGCGTCTCTTGATGTGCTTGGTTCTCTTGTGAAATCTGGATTCCTTTGCCAAGGCAATTGCACCAGTATTGTCACAAAAGATTTTCATTGGACCCGATGCACTAG
The DNA here is from genome assembly GCF_002162155.2 of Triticum dicoccoides. Lineage (NCBI taxonomy): Eukaryota > Viridiplantae > Streptophyta > Magnoliopsida > Poales > Poaceae > Triticum > Triticum dicoccoides. The sequence goes on from NC_041386.1 coordinate 610,724,184, forward strand.
GTATGACACCTAGATCGGATATGAACTCCTTCATCCAGACTCCTTCATTTGCTGCTTCTGAAGCAGCTATGTACTCCGCTTCACATGTAGATCCCGCTACAACGCTTTGTTTAGAACTGCACCAACTGACAGCTCCACCGTAAACACGTATCCGGTTTGCGATTTAGAATCGTCCGGATCAGTGTCAAAGCTTGCATCAACGTAACCTTTTACGATGAGCTCTTTGTCACCTCCATATATGAGAAACATATCCTTAGTCCTTTTCAGGTATTTCAGGATGTTCTTGACCGCTGTCCAGTGATCCACTCCTGGATTACTTTGGTACCTCCCTGCTAGACTTATAGCAAGGCACACATCAGGTCTGGTACATAGCATTGCATACATGATAGAGCCTATGGCTGAAGCATAGGGAACATCTTTCATATTCTCTCTATCTTCTACAGTGGTCGGGTATTGAGTCTTACTCAACTTCACACCTTGTAACACAGGCAAGAACCCTTTCTTTGCTTGATCCATTTTGAACTTCTTCAAAACTTTGTCAAGGTATGTGGTTTGTGAAAGTCCAATTAAGCGTCTTGATCTATCTCTATAGATTTTAATGCCTAATATGTAAGCAACTTCACCGAGGTCTTTCATTGAAAAACTCTTATTCAAGTATCCCTTTATGCTATCCAGAAATTCTACATCATTTCCAATAAGTAATATGTCATCCACATATAATATCAGAAATGCTACAGAGCTCCCACTCACTTTCTTGTAAATACAGGCTTCTCCAAAAGTCTGTAAAAAACCAAATGCTTTGATTACACTATCAAAACGTTTATTCCAACTCCGAGAGGCTTGCACCAGTCCATAAATGGATCGCTCGAGCTTGCACACTTTGTTAGCTCCCTTTGGATCGACAAAACCTTCTGGTTGCATCATATACAACTCTTCTTCCAGAAATCCATTCAGGAATGCAGTTTTGACATCCATCTGCCAAATTTCATAATCATAAAATGCGGCAATTGCTAACATGATTCGGACAGACTTAAGCATCGCTACGGGTGAGAAGGTCTCATCGTAGTCAATCCCTTGAACTTGCCGAAAACCTTTTCCGACAAGTCGAGCTTTGTAGACAGTAATATTACCGTCAGCGTCAGTCTTCTTCTTGAAGATCCATTTATTCTCAATTGCTTGCCGATCATCGGGCAAGTCAACCAAAGTCCACACTTTGTTCTCATACATGGATCCCATCTCAGATTTCATGGCTTCAAGCCATTTTGCGGAATCTGGGCTCACCATCGCGTCTTCATAGTTCGTAGGTTCATCATGATCTAGTAGCATGACTTGCAGAACAGGATTACCGTACCACTCTGGCGCGGATCTTACTCTGGTTGATCTACGAGGTTCAGTAGTATCTTGTTCTGAAGTTTCATGATCATCATCATTAGCTTCCTCACTCACTGGTGTAGCTGTCACAGAAACAGTTTTCTGTGATGCACTACTTTCCAATAAGGGAGCAGGTACAGTTACCTCGTCAAGTTCTACTTTCCTCCCACTCACTTCTTTCGAGAGAAACTCCTTCTCTAGAAAGTTTCCGAACTTAGCAACAAAAGTCTTGCCTTCGGATCTGTGATAGAAGGTGTATCCAATAGTCTCCTTTGGATATCCTATGAAGACACATTTCTCCGATTTGGGTTTGAGCTTATCAGGTTGAAGCTTTTTCACATAAGCATCGCAGCCCCAAACTTTCAGAAACGACAACTTTGGTTTCTTGCCAAACCACAGTTCATAAGGCGTCGTCTCAACGGATTTTGATGGTGCCCTATTTAACGTGAATGCGGTCGTCTCTAGAGCGTATCCCCAAAATGATAGCGGTAAATCAGTAAGAGACATCATAGATCGCACCATATCTAGTAAAGTACGATTACGACGCTCGGACACACCATTGCGCTGTGGTGTTCCGGGTGGCGTGAGTTGCGAAACTATTCCGCATTGTTTCAAATGTACACCAAACTCGTAACTCAAATATTCTCCTCCACGATCAGATCGTAGAAATTTTATTTTCTTGTTACGATGATTTTCAACTTCACTCTGAAATTCTTTGAACTTTTCAAACGTTTCAGACTTATGTTTCATTAAGTAGATATACCCATATCTGCTTAAGTCATCTGTGAAGGTGAGAAAATAACGATATCCGCCACGAGCCTCAATATTCATCGGGCCACATACATCTGTATGTATGATTTCCAACAAATCTGTTGCTCTCTCCATAGTACCGGAGAACGGTGTTTTGGTCATCTTGCCCATGAGGCACGGTTCGCAAGTACCAAGCGATTCATAATCAAGTGGTTCCAAAAGTCCATCAATATGGAGTTTCTTCATGCGCTTTACACCGATATGACCTAAACGGCAGTGCCACAAATAAGTTGCACTATCATTATCAACTCTGCATCTTTTGGCTTCAACACTATGAATATGTGTGTCACTACTATCGAGATTTAATAAAATTAGACCACTCTTTAAGGGTGCATGACCATAAAAGATATTACTCATATAAATATAACAACCATTATTCTCAGATTTAAATGAATAACCGTCTTGCATCAAACAAGATCCAGATATAATGTTCATGCTTAACGCTGGCACCAAATAACAATTATTTAGGTCTAATATTAATCCCGAAGGTAGATGTAGAGGTAGCGTGCCGACTGCGATCACATCGACTTTGGAACCGTTTCCCACGCGCATCGTCACCTCGTCCTTAGCCAATCTTCGCTTAATCCGTAGTCCCTGTTTCGAGTTGCAAATATTAGCAACAGCACCAGTATCAAATACCCAGGTGCTACTGCGAGCATTAGTAAGGTACACATCAATAACATGTATATCACATATACCTTTGTTCACCTTGCCATCCTTCTTATCCGCCAAATACTTGGGGCAGTTCCGCTTCCAGTGACCAGTCTGCTTGCAGTAGAAGCACTCAGTTTCAGGCTTAGGTCCAGGTTTGGTTTTCTTCTCTTGAGTAGCAACTTGCTTGCCGTTCTTTTTGAAGTTCCCCTTCTTCTTCCCTTTGCCCTTTTTCTTGAAACTAGTGGTCTTGCTGACCATCAACACTTGATGCTCCTTCTTGATTTCTACCTCCGCAGCTTTCAGCATTGCGAAGAGCTCGGGAATAGTCTTATTCATCCCTTGCATATTATAGTTCATCACGAAGCTCTTGTAGCTTGGTGGCAGTGATTGGAGAATTCTGTCAATGACGCAATCATCTGGAAGATTAACTCCCAATTGAATCAAGTGATTATTATACCCAGACATTTTGAGTATATGCTCACTGACAGAACTGTTCTCCTCCATCTTGCAGCTATAGAACTTATTGGAGACTTCATATCTCTCATCCGGGCACTTGCTTGAAATATTAACTTCAACTCTTGAAACATCTCATATGCTCCATGACGTTCAAAATGTCGTTGAAGTCCCGATTCTAAGCTGTAAAGCATGGCACACTAAACTATTGAGTAGTCATCAGCTTTGCTCTGCCAGACGTTCATAACATCCGGCGTTGCTCCAGCAGCAGGCCTGGTACCCAGCGGTGCTTCCAGGACGTAATTCTTCTGTGCAGCAATGAGGATAATCCTCAAGTTACGGACCCAGTCCGTGTAATTGCTACCATCATCTTTCAACTTTGCTTTCTCAAGGAACGCATTAAAATTCAACGGAACAACAGCACGAGCCATCTATCTACAAACAAGCATAAACAAGCAAGATACATAATAGGTACTAAGTTTCATGATAAATTTAAGTTCAGTTAATTTACTTAAAGAACTCCCACTTAGATAGACATCCCTCTAATCCTCTAAGTGATTACGTGATCCAAATCAACTAAACCATGTCCGATCATCACGTGAGATGGAGTAGTTTCATTGGTGAACATCACTATGTTGATCATATCTACTATATGATTCACGCTCGACCTTTCGGTCTCCGTGTTCCGAGGCCATATCTGTATATGCTTGGCTCGTCAAGTTTAACCTGAGTATTCCGCGTGTGCAACTATTTTGCACCCGTTGTATTTGAACGTAGAGCCTATCACACCCGATCATCACGTGGTGTCTCAGCACGAAGAACTTTCACAACGGTGCATACTCAGGGAGAACACTTCTTGATAATTAGTGAGAGATCATCTTATAATGCTACTATCAATCAAAGCAAGATAAGATGCATAAAAGATAAACATCACATGCAATCAATATAAGTGATATGATATGGCCATCATCATCTTGTGCTTGTGATCTCCATCTCCAAAGCACCGTCGTGATCACCATCGTCACTGGCATGACACCTTGATCTTCATCGTAGCATCGTTGTCGTCTCGCCAAGCTTGTGCTTCCACGACTATCGCTACCGCTTAGTGATAAAGTAAAGCATTACACCGCGATTGCATTGCATACAATAAAGCGACAACCATATGGCTCCTGCCAGTTGCCGATAACTCGGTTACAAAACATGATCATCTCATACAATAAAATCAGCATCATGTCTTGACCATATCACATCACAACATGCCCTGCAAAAACAAGTTAGACGTCCTCTACTTTGTTGTTGCAAGTTTTACGTGGCTGCTACGGGCTTAAGCAAGAACTAATCTTACCTACGCATCAAAACCACAATGATAGTTTGTCAAGTTGGTGCTGTTTTAACCTTCGCAAGGACCGGGCGTAGCCACACTCGATTCAACTAAAGTTGGAGAAACTGTCACCCGCAAGCCACCTATGTGCAAAGCACGTCGGGAGAACCGGTCTCGCGTAAGCGTACACGTAATGTCGGTCCGGGCCGCTTCGTCCAACAATACCGCCGAACCAAAGTATGACATGCTGGTAAGCAGTATGACTTATATCGCCCACAACTCACTTGTGTTCTACTCGTGCATATAACATCAACATATAAAACCTAGGCTCGGATGCCACTGTTGGGGAACGTAGTAATTTCAAAAAATTTCCTACGCACACGCAAGATCATGGTGATGCATAGCAACGAGGGGAGAGTGTGATCTACGTACCCTTGTAGATCGACAACGGAAGCGTTTGGTTGATGTAGTCGTACGTCTTCACAGCCCGACCGATCAAGCACCAAAACTACGGCACGCTCGAGTTTTAGCACACGTTCAGCTCGATGACGATCCCCGGACTCCGATCCAGCAAAGTGTCGGGGAAGAGTTCCATCAGCACGACGGCGTGGTGACGATCTTGATGTACTACTGTCGCAGGGCTTCACCTAAGCACCGCTACAATATTATCGAGGACTATGGTGGCTGGGGGCGCCGCACACGGCTAAGAATAAGATCATGTGGATCAACTTGTGTCTCTCTGGGGTTCCCCTGCCTCAGTATATAAAGGATCAAGGTGGGTGCTGCCGGCCTAGGAGAGGCGCGCCAGGAGAGTCCTACTCCCTCTGGGAGTAGGATCCCCCCCCAATCCTAGTTGGAATAGGATTCGCAGAGGGGGGAAAAGAGAGAGGGTGGCCGGCCCCCTCTCCTTGTCCTATTCGGACCAAGGGAGGGGAGGGGCGCGCGGCCCACTTTGGGCAGCCCCTTCTCTTTTCCACTAAGGCCCACTATGGCCCATATAGCTGCCGGGGGGTTCCGGTAACCTCCCGGTACTCCGGTAAAATCCCGATATCACCCGGAACACTTCCGATATCCAAACATAGGCTTCCAATATATCAATCTTTATGTCTCGACCATTTCGAGACTCCTCGTCATGTCCGTGATCACATCCGGGACTCCGAACAAACTTCGGTACATCAAAATGCATAAACTCATAATATAACTGTCATCGTAACCTTAAGCGTGCGGACCCTACGGGTTCGAGAACAATGTAGACATGACCGAGACATGTCTCCGGTCAATAACCAATAGCGGGACCTGGATGCCCATACTGGCTCCTACATATTCTACGAAGATCTTTATCGGTCAGACCGCATAACAACATACGTTGTTCCCTTTGTCATCGGTATGTTACTTGCCCGAGATTCGATCGTCGGTATTCCAATACCTAGTTCAATCTCGTTACCGGCAAGTCTCTTTACTCGTTCTGTAATACATCATCCCGCAACTAACTTATTAGTTGCAATGCTTGCAAGGCTTAAGTGATGTGCATTACCGAGAGGGCCCATAGATACCTCTCCGACAATCGGAGTGACAAATCCTAATCTCGAAATACGCCAACCCAACATGTACCTTTGGAGACACCCGTAGAGCTCCTTTATAATCACCCAGTTACGTTGTGACGTTTGGTAGCACACAAAGTGTTCCTCCGGCAAACGGGAGTTGCATAATCGCATAGTCATAGGAACATGTATAAGTCATGAAGAAAGCAATAGCAACATACTAAACGATCGGGTGCTAAGCTAATGGAATGGGTCATGTCAATCAGATCATTCACTTAATGATGTGATCCCGTTAATCAAATAACAACTCATTGTTCATGGTTAGGAAACATAACCATCTTTGATTAACGAGCTAGTCAAGTAGAGGCATACTAGCACTAGTAGAAAACGGGCCATTAGTACCGGGTTGTAAGGGCCTTTAGTGCCGGTTATGGAACCGGCACTAACGTTTCGGCACTAAATGCCCCCCCCTTTAGTAACGGTTCAGCAGGAACCGGTGCTAAAGGGGAACCACGTGGCACAAGCCAGCTCCGGGGGCCGGGAGCCCTTTAGTACCGGTTGGTAACACCAACCGGTACTAAATGGTTGTGGGTTTTTGTTTTATTTTGTATTTTTCAATTAAATTTGTGTTATCAATTTAATTTAGGATTGTTTTACGTTATAATGAGTTGTAGTCGTCATCATCATCATCATCATCATCATCATCGCATATTAATAAATAAATAAACTCTAGCTAGCTAAAAATCATCGTAGTCGTCTAATTACCACTATTTAATCATCATAGTCATTACCGCGCTAGCTATCTAATCATCATCAACGCTGGCTAGCTTAAAGAGGAAACATTCACTTTGTAACATAAGCAAAGATATCATCAAGTTCAACATAATCGTCACCAAGATCGAAGTTCAGGACACGGACATGAGACGAGTACTAATTAGTAGCATGAACTAGTAGCTACTGATCCTGCTGCTCCCTCTCAGGTAGAATAGCATAGAACATGTATAGCTCTCCTGATTCATCATACTGGAGCATGCAGATGAATCTGTCTCCTAATCTTGGGTTGCGCTTCACCTTACTGCCCCCTAGTACTTCTCTGTGATCGTTAACAATTTTGCTCCAATCTTTCACTATTAAGCATTCTTCGCTTTCAGAAATCCTGAATGCACTCATGTGCAATGTAGGAAATCTTGGTCGTAAGCTAACCATTGACATGCGACCTTTTGTCTCGATCCACTGAGGCACAACTGTCATCGGAAGTCCCTGTTGAACAACATCGTATAGTAATTAATATACTAAGCAATGAAAGTTTAGCTTCAAAAATAATGTATGCAAAAGATGCACTAATTAAGGACAAATATTTAAAATCTTATCATCTTTTGATTATAGATGTGACCGTAGTTCAATATGATCACCATTGGTCGCACGTTTTGAGTACTAACATTTCTAAGTTTAGGGAAAAAAATTTGTCTTGACAGTATTAAGATCCTCAAGCCATGAAACATAATGACTTATCTCCTCGCAGTTTAGTTGAGCCCCGGGGCGGTAGTAGGTCCTGTCTACCAAGCGCCGGACATGTTTGCTTGAACCAAAATAAGCTGACAATACAAATTAGTTGTCAACTATTTTTGAATAAACTGTATGAAAGACATAAACATATGCATGCATGGTTGAGAAAACTCACCAAATGGTAGAACTGGAGGCGTTTGCACATCGACCCAGATGTCTATATTACCTTCAATATCTTCTTCCGAATGAATATCAAAGGTGATAACCATATCAGGCTCAAATGCATAAGCCTTGCATAGTGCTTGCCAAGTTTTGCATTCAAAATGGGTGTATGTGTCTCCATTATATAATTTGACGTTTAAAGTATACCCATGCTCTGTCTTCAAGTAAACTCTCTTTACCTCCATATCATCTATAGCACTAAACCTATCTTATCCAAGACAAAAATTCTTGCATGGCAGGGGATGCGCTAGTAGAATAGTGAAAATTTAAAATTATAAGTTGAAGCAAATGAAGCATAAGTTTTGCATTCAAATAATAATTGACAAAGTGACTTACTGTATCAACTTCGAATGTCTCATCCAGCTTGATGCTGAAGCCCCTACCATCAACAAGGAAATTTTGATCGCACAGGCCGCGCTGGTCTTCACAGTGTTCGCACAAAATAAAATCTTTTTCGTCGTCAGATGACATTTCCTATGTTCATATAGGTGAAATATTAAACACCTATATCTAGCCAAATATATATTCATCTAACATTTGACATTAATATATCTAACTATATATTCAATTGACATTACTATATATTTAACTTTTCTATCTAATTCATCTAACATTCACATTAATCTAACATTTATATAAACTCAAAATATATAAAAAATTAAATAAACAGAAAAACTCATTAACAAATAATATTTTAATTAGATCATCAAATCTCATATACCTAAATTTTCTTACTAAAATAAACTAGTTATATTAATTATTCAACTAGTTCTAATCTCATATACCTAAATTTTCTTACTAAAAATAAAATAGTTATATTAATTATTCCACTAGTTCTAATCTCATATACCTAAATTTTCTTACTAAAAATAAACTAGTTATATTAGTTATTCAACTAGTTCTAATCTCTAGTTCGACAATTTTTCTATCTAGCTAGCTAATTCATCTAACATTCGACATTAATCTAATATTCGATCATCTAATTAACTTTTCTAAAAAACGGAAAATAAGTAAAAAAATGTGTGTGTGTATGTGTGTGTGTATATATACGTATATGTGTGTACGTATGTGTGTATGTGTGTGTGGTATATGTGTGTGTGTGTGTGCGGCCCCGTACGCCGCCGCCCCGTACGTACGAGCGGGGCCGCTGGCGTATGGGGCGGGGGCGCTAGTGTGTGTGTGTATGTGTGTGTATGTATGTGTGTGTATGTGTGTGCGGGAGCGAGAGAGAGACGTACGGCGGCGGCGATGGCGACGGACGGCGGCGGCGTTCGGGGCGGCAGCGCGAGACGACAACGACGACGGGCGGCGGCGGGGACAGCGACGATGACGACGGACGACGGGCGGCGACGACGGGATCGAGCGGCGCGCGCGGCGGAGGTTGAAGACGAAGTGGGGATGAAACTGAAATTTTCGTAAGAGCTATATATATAGGATGGGCCTTTAGTACCGGTTGGTGGCTCCAGCCGGTACTAAAGGCCTATTTTCGCCAGGCCAAGCGGCGGGAAACGAAGGCTTTTAGTACCGGTTGGAGCCACCAACCGGTACTAAAGGGGGGGCCTTTAGTACCGGTTGGAGCCACCAACCGGTACTAAAGGCCTTGCGCTGCCACCCCAAAGTTTAGTCCCACCTCGCCCGGCGAAGGGCAGCCGCACTGGTTTATAAACCCAACCGCGGCTACCTCTTCGAACTCCTCTATATAGCAGGCTTCTGGGCCTAATTAATTAGGGCGCGCTGCCCTGTGAGTCTGCTGGCCCTCCTGGGCCTGCATTTGCACACCCTAGGTCTGGTAGACCCACAGGGCAGTGTGCCAACAAATTTGCTATATAGTTTTTTCTTTTCTGCATTACTTATTTTCTTTTATTTATTTTTGAGTAGTTTTTATATAGTTTTTTCTTTTCTGCATTATTTATTTTCTTCTATTTATTTTTGAGTAATTTTTTTGTATAGTTTTTTATTTTCTGCATTATTTATTTTTGTATAGTCCGAAACCCTAATACTCGGAAAGAGTTTGTCCAATTTGTACACGAAGTGCGTCCAGTTTTTGCCGTGACCCTCTCTACTCTTTCGCGCATGCTATGCGGGTGATATGATGATACCATGCCAAGTTTCAATATTTTCAGGATTCATTTTGTAGTGATTTTCAATTTCACGGTCATTTAGCTCTCTAAACAATTAGGTAAATGACCGAAAAACAACAAATGATGTCAGAACATGTTGGAAATTGATGACGCCGCTTTAAATGCTGCATACTAAACACAAAAGAAGTCCGGAGTTTAAATAAGTTATTAAAAATAAAAAAGAGGTGCAATGCTGGTTAATTTGCTTCAAGCCATTCGGAATAGTGTAGACTGCACTGCACATAGCTCAGTGCAATCTATGCTATTCCGCAGGGCTTGAAGCTAATCAACATGTAGGTGAGCATTGCAACTCTTCGTCATTGTCTGTGCACTCACGGCTTATAAACCGCTCATACTGCCTCTCTCTTGGCGAAGATCACAAGATAGTTTGGTTAAATTGCATTACTTGTAAGTCCAGTTAACATGGATGCTTATGATGCAAGTGCAACAGCAAAAGTGAAAATTTGGCACAAATAGGTAGTTGTGTAACTAAAATAGGTAGGAGGAGAGATAGCTCTTATGTCACAAAAAAGAAGTTGTATCAAACCTTTTATGTCGGATCTAGAACAAACCAATCGGTATCGCCATCATACAGCCCAACCGTGGCTCGTGATGCATATATATGCATATCAAATGCACGGTTGGACGTATGATGGCGAATCCGAATGATTTATATTCAGTCGATGAACTGGTAGATGTATGCAGTCGATGAACTGGTAGATGTATGTAGTCGATGAACTGAAAGACTTATGCAGGGAAGGCGAGAGGTGGGCTAGCTATATATAGGGTCGTTTGGCTCACAAAGTGATTGTGGTAGTTTCGATCCAACGACTCACATGAGCTAGAAGGAAACACACGATCCATGTGATTCTTCCTGATTGGTGGGATGCACATTAGTACCCACTCCGGACTCCGAAACCCAGATACTCGGAAAGAGTTTGTCCAGTTTGTACACGAAGTGCGTCCAGTTTTTGCCGTGACCCTCTCTACTCTTTCGCGCATGCTATGTGGGTGATATGATGATACCATGCCAAGTTTCAACATTTTCAGGATTCATTTTGTAGTGATTTTCAATTTCACGGTCATTTAGCTCTCTAAACAATTAGGTAAATGACCGAAAAACAACAAATGATGTCAGAACATGTTGGAAATTGATGATGTCGCTTTAAATGCTGCATACTGAACACAAAAGAAGTCCGGAGTTTAAATAAGTTATTAAAAATAAAAAAGAGGTGCAATGCTGGTTAATTTGCTTCAAGCCATTCGGAATAGTGTAGACTGCACTGCACATAGCTCAGTGCAATCTATGCTATTCCGCAAGGCTTGAAGCTAATTAACATGTAGGTGAGCATTGCAACACTTTGTCATTGTCTGTGCACTCACGGCTTATAAACCGCTCATACTGCCTCTCTCCTGGCGAGGTGGGACTAAAAGCAGCTTGCCATAACCTCATTAATTAGTACCGGTTCGTGGTAAGAACCGGCACTAAATGGTGATGGTGGGGCCATAGCCTGACCGCAGGCTGATGCAGCCTCTTTAGTACCGGTTCGTGGCATGAACCGGTACTAAAGGTTCGCCACAAACTGGTACTATTGATCGCCGCCACGAACCGACACTAATGTACACATTAGTGCCGGCTGTAATTCAAACCGGCACTAATGTGCTTCACGTTTGACCCTTTTTCTACTAGTGTAGTGACACTTTGTTTGTCTATGTATTCACACATGTATTATGTTTCCAGTTAATACAATTCTAGCATGAATAAGAAACATTTATCATGATATAAGGAAATAAATAATAACTTTATTATTGCCTCTAGGGCATATTTCCTTCATTAACCTGGCTAGGATCAAAAGAGTTCACCAAAGAAATATTTTGATCAAGCAAAGTAGTAGCAACAATATACACATGATGAGGAAAAGATCACTTTCTAGCAAAACGGCAATCATTTCTAGATTTCCATATGCACTGCATGAAATTGAAAATGGTAAGTATTGATGCATACTTGCATAGGGGTGATTCATATTAAGTAAAGCATGAATAACACTATGCAAAGAGAGATGATTCTACCTTCAGATATCCGATCTATTGTACCAAGGATGACCAAACCAAGCTACTCGGGTAAAGTCACACAAGAAAAATAGGTGCATATCATTTTCATCTTGGTCACAACGGCAACATATTTTTGGAAATGTGAACAGTGAGATGACCAACCCTCACACCTATGCAAGAGATTTACGAAGAAGTGTCCAAGCAAAAGTTTTGACTCTCAGAACCATCTATTTGTTCTTCCAGCCCTACTTAAGAATTTCTTTAAAACAGAGATATTGGTAGGAAGATTCCTTGGTATGTTGTGAATATCACACAAATACAACTAGTAAGTAGACATGGAGTTCCAGGCCTATTTGCCATTTGGAGTGAGATCCCAGCCAGGAATGTCTGAGTGATAATGGAAGCCATGGGTTCTTGAAAAAGAGCGTTAATGAAATTGTAGTTCCATTGTTTACTTGGACAGGATAAATAATGAGGACAACTGGTTGGATAATGAGATTGTTGTAAATGACTGCTCAAGCTGAGCACAAAGGAGTACTCCAGATGGATATATTCCCTTGACTAATTTGGTAAAAATAGTGAGCTTTAAGTTTGGGGAGCATTTTAAGAATTGATGACCAGAAGGCATATTTAGGAGTATTTGCAATAGCAGCCCAAATGGATGTATCGGGGGAGTATTTGGATTTGAGCACACAATAAAAATGAGAAAGTGTGAGCATTGGCAAGCCTCCACGTAGAGACAAGAACTACACCTTCATTCATAGCTGGGAGGTTTCTTCTACCTAGCCCACCCTCTTGTTTGGATGTACAAATATCCTTCCAAGCTCTGAGGCAAAGACTTTCGATGGAGTTGTTCTCTCTTATTCCTGGCCATCAAAAAGTTGGATGATAACAGTGAGCTTATATTAGCAATATTTTTTTTGTGAATAAGATAATCGACACATAATAGACATGAGTTGAAGAGAAATGATCTAATGAGCTTTAGCCTGGCTGCATGAGAAAGCATGTTAGCTTTGTAAGTAGGCGGTTTAGTCAGGAATCTATCAGGAACAAAGTTGTAAGCCATAGCTTCGTTTTTGTGCCGAAGGATTAGAGGATGGCCCAACGAGAAAAAATCCATCCTTGGAAGGAATTGGGAAAATGTCTTTAATGTCTGCAATCATAACTTTATTTACATAAGCACTAAAAAAAGGTGATTTGGACCAGTTAGGAGTTTGACCTGAAATGGCACAAAATTGGTGGCTAATTTGTGCCACAGTGTTGGGTTCTTGCAGGCTTGCATGACCACAAACTAGGAGATCGTCTGAAAAAAGAAGAGAGTGGATAGGAGGGTATTTGGGCCAAGCATTACACCTTGAAGATTGTTATCACTGATGGTACCATTAAGGCCAGAGGAAGTTCATTAATTACGAGCGCAAATTGATAGGGTGACGAGAATGGCCCTGACAAACACCCTAATGGCCCTTGAATCTCTATATCAGGTGGCCATTAATGACGACACAGTAAGCAGGCGTGGAAACGCATGCATAAATTAATGACCATGCAACCCTTTACATGCGAGAGCCAAGACAGTGAAATTCTATTCAATATAGTCAAAAGATTTAGCAAGATCAATCTTAGAGCCAAGAGTGCCCCTCGTCGGGAAAGACGAAGAAAAAGGCGCCGGAACCCTGCTGAAGGTATGGAAGACGAGATCTGTTTTCTGGGACTTGGAATACTGTCCCATACTCGACACGCCTCATAGCCTTGATCAAATGCATATCACAAAAAATATCCTTGAGAGTTTGCTTGGAACATTGATGAACATGCCGGAGAGGACCAATCATGGGCCGAAGGCAAGAAAAGACTTGGAATTTTTGAATATGAGGAAAGATCTCCAAATGCCCGGTAAAGGTCGTCAGAGGAGACCGAGACGGAGATGGAGATGAAAGATAGGGGCACAAAAGTAAACAAGAAGGAAGAAAAATATTGCCCCCCCCTCTTGCTTCACCTTAGATCCGAAGGAGGTCAATCAATTTTTCAAGTGCCTTGCCAGAATCAAAGTTAGTTCCGGATACTGTGGTAAGATAAGCAGATATCTAGACACTAAGAAAAAAGGTTCAGTGGGATGATGTCTCACGACTGTCATGTGATGATGACGCAGTTACTCCCGGTTGCACTTAGAGGGATTATTGACACACATGTGGGTGAGACGCTTACTGACCTATGCCACTTTTTTCATGCTATCTCTTGAAAGTCGATCAGTGTGAAGCAACTCCATAGGCTACAGGAAGAGATCGTTGTGATACTGAATGAGCTAGAGATGTACTTCCCGCCCGCGTTCTTTGATGCCAAGGTGCATCTATATGTCCACATCGTGGACGACATCATCGACCTAGGGCCGACATTCCTGCACAGCATGATGCCGTTCGAGAGGATGAATGGCGTCATCAAAGGATTCGTTCGTAACATGTCCCATCCGGATGGAAGCATAGCCCGGGGATATATGACCAAAGAGTGCATCTCTTTCTGTGAGAGTTATCTAGTAGGCACCAGAGACCCTGTTGTTGGTTTGCCTGTCAACAAGCATTGTGGAAGGCTCGAAGGCGAAGGTCACACCAACAGTCATAGGGATGTGAATGTGTTACGCTCGGGCTGACAAAACGACCTTGACAGGGCAAACTTAGTAGTGCTAAAACACCTAGATGTGCTAGAATATATCGTGACACTGCACAAAAAGACCATCACAAAGAAGTACCGTGACCGTGGGGTGCATAGGACGAACGCTGAAGTTATTAGAGAGCACAACTCCACTTTCTTGCGTTGGTTCAAAGAGCGAGTTCTGGCTAATCCCTCGGAAGAGGGTTGTCCGAACAGAACGCTCATATATGCCTTAGCACATGGCCTCTCGACCAACCTCGCGACTTGTCAAGCATACGATATCAACGGATACACGTTCTACACGGAGGAGAAAGATATAAACAGTGATGACCAATACTCAGGGGTGACGATGGAAGCCATGATCGGGAATGTAATTGAAAGATATTATGGAAGGGTCGAAGAGATATGGAAGCTTAATTACTTTGGATTGCATAGCGCGACGATGTTCCATGTCAGATGGGCTAAGAATATACAAAGAGAAAAGCGACATTTCACTACCACGTGTATACCCGACTCTGATAGCGGTACCGTCAATGCCATCACCAAAAATGAGCCATGGGTACACGCTAAACACATGACACAATGTTTCTTCATAACTGATCCGATCAATCCCAGCCGTGATGTCGTGAGGAGAAACAAAAGGAGCATCACCGGAATGGATGGAGTCGCCAACGAGGAAGACTACGACCAGTACGGTGATCCGATGAGGGAAAATGATGTTGATGACGATGAAACATAAGTCAAAAGAACAATGAAGATTACATTAACTATGAAAGATTGTAATCCCTGGAGAAGGAAAAGTCACGACCATGGGCTCAATTATTCGACAATGAACAAAAGTGGGAAGAAGATCAGTCTAAAGCGTCGTCGTCGCCCAAGCTGAAAACTAATCCACAAATTCTGTGTGTGTCTATTTTGTATACCGGCATTAGCGGTCAAATCATGTAATATATATTATACCACTAGTAGAAAAAGGGTCAAACGTGAAGCACATTAGTGCCAGTTCCAACGGCTAGCCGGGCTGCTTTCATTAGTACCGGTTCGTGGCGAACCTTTAGCACCGGTTCGTGCCACGAACCGGTACTAATGAGAGTGGTGGCAGGATGTTGTCAGACTGGGGCCCCTCCAGCCCCTTTAGTACCGGTTCTCCGGTACTAAAGGTCGTCCTACATAAACCCTTCGTCCACCCGAGCTCGCTCTGTTCTTCCCCTTTCCCCTCTCCCCTCTCTGTTCTTCCCCTCTTCCTCTCGAGCTCATCACACATTTTGCCCAAAATTTGTCAAGATTTGAAGGCCCCCATCCATTCAAATGATCACAAAGGTTAGCAACTTTGTCCTTTCATCTCTCATTGCTAGATTAGTGATTAATTTGTGAGTTTAGTAATTTGGGAGGATATATATATATATGTGCTAGTATTTGATTTATATGCAATTTGAGGTCAAAAATAACACTTAGTTTGCATATGTAGGTGTGGTTTACTTAGTGCCTTCTAAATCTCCGTCGTAACCACCGTCGATCGCCCGCACCGTCCCGTCGCCGGCACCACCTTCTGGTGAGCCTCTTGTTCATGAAATTTTATATAAAAATTGATGTTTGTGTGATTTGGATATATAGTTACTCGTATAATTATCTTACCCTTACATTGTTTGTTATACATATAGTGCCATGGTTTTGATATCCGTCCCCGTCGGCCCTCGTCCTTGTTATGATTCGGATGTGGTATATATATTCTCTTTTAAAACTAGTTGCATTTCGTGTTTATGACAAATTATGCCCATCAAGTTGACATAGAATTTTTTTCTAGGAGGTATGTGAACCGGAAATTCCAACCGACCTTATTGTCGAGAGGTTAAATTTAGTTGAAAGAGAAAACGAGTACTTGAAAGAAAAATTGAAAAGAATTGAGGGGGAGAAGATGGAATTGGAGTTGCATGTTGCCGATGTCGTCGATGATCACAAGATCAAGATGGAGAAAATGCGCTTGAAGATTAGAAAGATTAGGAAATATGCCATCGATAGTGAGGCTTGGTATCATTATGATGTTGGATCCATTGTTACCTTAGTTGCAATCTTGATCGCATTTGTTGTTGCATTTAAATGCTTTAGCTAGAGAGTTATTTGTTTGTTGCATTTAAGTGTTGTATGAACTTGTTTTAATTTGGTCTATTCGGTGTTGTGTAATGAAGATGAGCTGGCAATGGATGTACGATGACCGATGCTCTCCCTAGTTCGTTGAGGGCGTGCATACTTTTCTGCTTGCGGCTGAGGCAACCAAGCGGGCGGATGGTTTTATGCCTTGTCCATGTGCTGGCTGTAAGAATGGTCACAATTACTCTACGTCAAGAACCATTCACGTCCACCTTTTTAAGTCCGGTTTCATGCCCCACTATAATGTTTGGACCAAGCATGGAGAAAGAGGGGTTATGATGGAAGACAATGAAGAAGAAGAGGACGACGATAGCTATCCTGGCCATGGGTTCCCTGAATACGATGATACAACAATGGGGGAAGATGCTGAGCCGGTAATGCGGGAAGAAGCTGAGCCGGCACTGTGGGAATAAGCTGAAGAAGAGGCTTCAGATGAGCCCGTTGATGATCTAGGTCGGGCCATTGCCGATGCAAAGAGAAACTGCGCAAGTGATTTGGAGAAGAAGAAGTTGCAGCGCATGTTAGAGGATCACAAAAAATTGTTGTACCCGAATTGCGTAGGTGACAAGAAAAAGCTGGGCACCACACTGGAATTGCTGCAAGGGATTTGGAAAGTTGCTGGTAATGATAAAGGATATGCTTCCAAAGGACAACGAATTTCCCGAGAGTATGTACGAAGCAAAGAAGGCTGTCTGCCCTCTAGGGTTAGAGGTGCAGAAGATACATGCATGCCCTAATGATTGCATCCTCTACCGCGGTGAGACGAGGATTTGAATGCTTGCCCGGTATGTGGTGCATTGCGCTATAAGATCAGCCGCGATGACCCTGGTGATGTCGAGGGCGAGCGCCCCAGGAAGAAGATTCCTGCCAAGGTGATGTGGTATGCTCCTATAATACCACGGTTGAAACGTTTGTTCCAAAACAAAGAGCATGCCAAGGTGATGCGATGGCATAGAGAAGACCGTAAGAAAGACGGAAAGTTGAGAGTACCCGCTGACAGGTCGCAGTGGAGAAAAATCGAAAGAAAGTACGGGAAGGAGTTTGCAGATGGCGCAAGGAGCGTATGGTTTGGTCTAAGCGCAGATGCCATTAATCCTTTTGGGGAGCAGAGCAGCAACCATAGCACCTGGCATGTGACTCTATGTTTGTATAACCTTCCTCCTTGGTTGTGCATGAAGCGGAAGTTCATTATGATGCCAGTGCTCATCCAAGGCCCTAAGCAACCCGGCAACGAAATTGATGTGTACCTAAGGCCATTAGTTGAAGAACTCTTACAACTGTGGAATGGAACAGGTGTACGTGCGTGGGATGAGCACATGGGGGAAGAATTTGACCTAAAGGCATTGTTGTTCGTGACCATCAATGATTGGCCTGCTCTCAGTAACCTTTCAGGACAGACAAACAAGGGATACCGCGCATGCACGCACTATTTGGACGATACCGGCAGTATATATTTGGCCAATTGTAAGAAGAATGTGTACCTGGGACATCGTCGATTTCTTTTGAGTAGGCATCCCGTAAGAAAGAAAGGCAAGCATTTCAAAGGTGAGGCGGATCACCGGACGAAGCCTCGCCACCGTACTGGTGCTGATGTACATGATATGGTCAAGGATTTCAAGGTGGTCTTTGGAAAGGGTCCTGGTGGACAACCTGTTCCGAATGACGCTGACGGACGCACACCCATGTGGAAGAAGAAATCTATATTTTGGGACCTGCCCTATTGGAAAGACCTAGAGGTCCGCTCCGCAATCGACGTGATGCACATGACGAAGAATCTTTGTGTGACCCTTCTTGGCTTCTTGGGCGTGTATGGGAAGACAAAAGATACACCTGAGGCACGAGAGGACCAGCAACGTATGCACGGAAAAGATGGCATACATCAGGGTCATGTAAGCTACGCTCTTACCAAAGAAGAGAAGGAAATCTTCTTTGAATGCCTGCTCAGTATTAAGGTACCGTCTGGCTTCTTGTCGAATATAAAGGGAATAATAAACATGGCAGAGAAAAAGTTCCAGAACCTAAAGTCTCATGACTGCCATGTGATTATGACGCAACTGCTACCGGTTGCATTGAGGGGGCTTCTACCGGAAAACGTTCGATTAGCCATTGTGAAGCTATGTGCATTTCTCAATGCAATCTCTCAGAAGGTAATCGATCCATAAATCATACCAAGGTTAGAGAATGATTTGGTGCAATGTCTTGTCAGTTTCGAGTTGGTGTTCCCACCATCCTTCTTCAACATCATGACACACGTCCTAGTTCACCTATGCGAAGAGATTAACGTTTTGGGTCCTGTATTTCTACACAATATGTTCCCCTTTGAGAGGTTCATGGGAGTCTTAAAGAAATATGTTCATAACCGTGCTAGGCCAGAAGGAAGCATCTCCAAGGGCCGTCAAAATGAGGAGGTCATTGAGTTTTGTATTGACTTTATTCCGACCTTAAGCCGATTGGTGTTCCTGAATCGCGGCATAATGGCAGACTGGATAGAAAAGGCACGCTAGGAGGGGAACAAATAAGATGTATGGATGGACATTCTCTCACTGAAGCACACTACACAGTTCTACAGAATTCCGCCTTGGTGGCTCCGTATATGGATGAACACAAGAATTTGCTACGCTCCAAACACCCGGAGCGGTCTGATGACTGGATTACACGTGAACAAACCAGGAGTTTCGCCAGCTGGTTGCAGACACGTACCATGCATGACACCTCTATTGAAGATGACCTGTACTTGCTGTCCCAGTTACCATCTTCGAATATAATGACTTTCAAAGGGTACGAGATAAATGGTAATACATTTTACACGATCGCCCAAGATAAGAAGAGCACCAACCAAAACAGTGGTGTCCGCTTTGATGCAGAAACCAAGATGGGAAAGGAAACATATTATGGTTATATACAGGACATATAGGAACTTGACTATCGACGTGGTTTCAAGGTCCCTTTGTTTCGGTGCAAATGGGTCAATATGACATGAGGCGGGGTAACGAAAGACCCGCAGTATGGAATGACAACAGTGGATCTCAACAATCTTGCGTATGCAGACGAACCATTCGTCCTAGCCAATGATGTGGCACAGGTTTTCTATGTGAAGGACATGTCTACCAAGCCAAGAAAAAGAAAAGTTAAGGAAGCGAATGCATCGTACGATGAGCCAAAGCGGCACATAGTTCTTTCTGGGAAGAGAAACATCGTGGGAGTGGATGACAAGACAGACAAGTCAGAAGATTATGAAAAGTTTGATGAAATTGCTCCATTCACAGTGAATATTGACCGGAGCATCCCGTTAAATGATGAAGATTTTCCATGGTTACCGCGCAAAGGGACACACGCGAAGAAAAAGTTTCACACCCAAAGATCTGGGATGTGATCGGCTTCACTATCATCACTTTCTTCTGTGTTTCACACCCAGAAGGGAATCTCTGTAATAGTTAGGGTAGTTAATTATGTGTTTTGGCATTTGAAAAGCGAAGAAATTTTATGTGCAAACAAATTCTTTCATGCCTTTACTGATTTTTAAAGTTAAGTTATTCACAAACTAGTGATTCACACTAATTTTAAATAATTCAAAATTTAAACTATTCAAATTTGAAAACTACGGGCACTAACAGAAAGTTTGTAATTTTTTGTACCTAAAGAAAAAATATTCACAAAGAAACTCTAAATACACAAAAAACAACTCAAAAATAAATAAAGCAAAAAAATAAATAAAAGCCCGCCTACTAGGCCAGAGTGGCCTGCATACGACTAGAAACCCAACCTGTTGTTGGGCCAGGATGCAGGCCCGCAAAGGCCCAGTAGGCCAACAGGGCAGCACAGAACAAGTAGGCCCAGTAGGCCTGCTTTGGAGAGGAGCTCGAGAGAGCTACCGCATGGGGGTTTATAAACCAGTGCGGTCGCCCCTTGGGTAGCGAGGTGGGACTAAACTTGCGCACCGCACCTGCGCCAGCGCACCCCCTTTAGTACCGGTTCGTGGCAACAACCGGTACTAAAGGGGGGCCTTTAGTACCGGTTGGAGCCACCAACCGGTACTAAAGGGGGTGCGGTTCCCGCCGCTTGGCCTGGCCAAAACAGGCCTTTAGTACCGGTTGGTGGCTCCAACCGGTACTAAAGGTGCCTTCTATATATACAACACTTACAAAAATTTCATTCTCCCTCTGTTTCTTCCTCTGTTTCCCCATTGAAGCACCGCCCGTGCACCCCGATCGATCGACGCCGTCGCCGCCTCGTCCCTGTCGCCGCCCCTGTCCCCGTCGCCGCCCTCGTCTCCGTCGCCGCCCCGGGCCCGTCCCCGTCGCGCCGTCCCCGCGTCGCCGCCCCCGCGTCATGCCCCGGCCCGTCGCCGCCCCCGGCCGTCGCCTCGCCGTCGCAGTCGCCCCGCTGTGAGCTCTCCCCCTCTAACCCCTCTCCCTCGCCCCCGGCGGCCACTATGGGCGCCGCCCCTCCCCGAGCCCATACACACACACAAGCATGATGAACACACACACACACGTACATATGTATGAATTAATGCATGTATATATTAGTATATACATATTTTGTATGTTTAATTAGTTTAGATTTTTTAGATTATTATTTTTTCACTAGTATATATGTATGAATGCATGTTAGATGGATATAATTAGTGTTTAATTAGTATGGAATTTTTTATATAATGTTGTTTTTTAGTTTTTTAATGGATGTATAAAAGTTGTGCTTTCTGTTTTTAGTGTTATATGCTTAATTAGTATGAAATAGCATATAGAATTTTGACATATGCAATGATAGCATAATTAGTGTTATATAGAAATGTTAGAAATTTTAGTTATCAAAATCCAATCATTAAAAAAATGTTACTTTTTGCGGGCATATAGCTAGTATTTGTTCTCGACGATGCCCGGCCCGCATCCTCGCCGTCGACCCATCCGCGACGACGTCCGACTGACCCATGTCCGGGACTGGGCTCCGCCGGGATGGCACTAGGAGGTGCTGCCTGGAGGGGTGCGCCGCTTGATGAGGAACCCGGCCCCGGGTCCTGTCGTCGACCCTGATCTCGTTTGGTGGCGTTCGCGTGGGCCAGTTTCGGTACGGAGGGAGCCGGACCCGCCGGAGGTGGTACATCGCAGTGTTAGGGAGGAGGACGAGCGCGTCCATCACTACATGGTTGCGTTAGAGGGCGGAAGGTTCTCCAATACCTGGCAGTTTCTTCAGGGATCTCACTTCAGCTATGATCCTGTGAGGGTTCCTTCTCTTTGGGTGTCCACCGCCCGCGCCGCAGGAACCGCGAGTGTCCTAGATTCTTCTGTAGTATTCGATCTTTAATTAGCTACCTAGCCAGTGATGTACTATTCAATATTATATATTATTCAAGACGATGTATTCGAGATTATATCTATTATTCGAGACGATGTATTCGAGATTATATCTATTATTCGAGATGATGTAATTTGAATACTAAATTGTTTTATATTTCTTTTGGCATAGTTAAATAAAAGCTATGGCAGACAATATCGACAGAGAGGGAGAACAGACCATGTTCGATATAATACGCGGGCCAGATGATGATCAGAATGAAGAAGATTATGACGGCTCCCAATTTCTAAACAACACCGGAGAGGGTGATATGATATTCGATCGCGACGACCGAATTGATGAAGTCATGAACTACGATTATGACAATGACGAAGAACATGCTGATCCTGAAACAACAAAGACCGGCCAGGTATATATATTTATATAAGCAGGCATCTGGTGATCATCACATGTTTAAATGAGTTGAAGATATATTAACGAATCGATCTTTCTTCTTTCAGCCATCCGGATCGAGCAAATCTTCAGGCAACAGGACGAAACGAGGCCAGAACAAAAAGTTGAAGGAGGGCGTAAAGTATAATATCGAGGCAATCAGACCTAATGGCGAACCATTAGCGCCTAAGAAGATTGCGGACAAGTTCGTTCGTCAGTGTGGAGTTCTTGTGAAGGACGAACTCCCGATCTCCCTTCAAGAATGGAGTGAGCCAGCAAAGCCACGTCCAGATCTTACTTTTGTCGATGAGAGACAAAAAAGTCTGCTTTGAGATACTCTCATGGAACATTTCACCCTACCAGATCATTTCACAGAAGCAGATGTGCAGAAAGTCAAGGACGCTGCTGTTAGGAAGATGGCGGTTGCATTCAAGAACCACAAGAATCGTGAATGGGACAAGTACGTCAAGGGAGGAAGGAAGACTCTAGTATTCGAGGGAACACTAGAGAATCAAAGTGCTCATTGGGACGATTTTGTGAAATTCAAGGATTCAGAATTAGCTAAGGAACGGTCGAGAATAAACAAGAAGAATGCCGAAAAAAGGATAAGTTCCATAAGCTGGGGCCAGGTGGCTACGCGGTGGCAATGCCTAAGTGGGATAAGTCTGAGAAAGAGATGGAGGATGCAGGTGTCACTCCGGTTACTAAGAGATGGCCCCCCAGGTGCAGGACTTGGTTCTATGCGCATGGGGGGGGGAGTTGGACCTGAAGACAGGCAAAGTTTCAACGAAGGCATGTCTGAATGGAGCCGACGATAATATACTTGTTCCAATAGAAGTGGCTCGAACGGGGGTGTTCCAGCCCAACAGAGAGAAGGCGATCTTACGCGTGCCCTGGGAAATCCTGAACACCCGGGAAGAACACGAGGCAAGGGTGCTATTCCGTGGTATGAGGGGTTTTCGGACTGGAACACCGACTACAGAACCCGTGCGAGAAGGAAGATTGCGGAGGAGAAGCAGAGGAAGATGGAGGAGGAGAAGAGGAAGCTGGACTACGAGCGCCTTCAAGGCCTAGAATCAGCGCACGTGGACTTGGTAGTCAAATTCCAGCGGCAGCAGGAGCAGATCGACTCAGTTAGCCAGCAAAGCGGGTCTCAGCAGCTGCAGCAGCTAGCGGATGATCCAGCATTGGATACCACCGCCCCAACCATGCCGAGAAGCAGCGTGGGTTCCACCCCGTTTGACGCAATGCTGGATAGATACCCCGTGGATGACATCGCGGAGAACACTAACTGCGAGCTACACTTCAAAATTAAGAACATATCCTTGAAGGTGGCGGACGTCGTTGCTTATACAAATTCCCCCGATGCAACCTTCCATTGCAACCCGATTCCAGCAGGCTATGCTCGTGTCATGGTTGATGAGGTGATGGACCAATATTCGGGGCTAGAGCTTGACATTCCTGGAGGTGACGAGGAGCACACACTCGGAGATGCCAAACATCGTATCATCCTATGGAGAAAGGATTGCATCATCTTTCGAAGGCCACCGACACCGCGTCACCTGACTCCTCATCGAAGTCCGCCACCGAGTCAGCAGACTCCCGCTCCTCCAAGTCCACCAACGCGTGAGGCCACTCCTCCTCGTCCAAGTCCGGCAAAGTGTCAGGCCACTCCTCCTCCAAGTCCGACACAGCGTCAGACGTCCACTCCTCCTCCAAGTCCGGCACAACCTCAGGCCACTCCTCCTCCAACTCCGGCACAGCTTCAGGCCACTCCTCCTCGTCCAACTCAGCCCCGTCAGCCGTCTCCGCCGCCTCAGCAATCGCAGAAGAGACACCCCGCAGCTATGGTGCGTAGCGGTACGAGTCGAGGTCATAGTACAGGAAGTACATGCGGAGGCAAGCGATATAAATATGGTCCAAACCTCACTACTCCTCTTCCTGAGAGGGCTTACGACAGGACCGAGGAGCAAACCAATGCCATGGTGCGGGCAGAAGTCGACGCCCATTTTGGACCGAAACCGCCACCGCCGCCAAGGGAGAAAGTGCCTGTGGAAGTAGTTGACCACTTCATTCGTATGGCTCAACCACCAGCTCCTAAGCCTGTTGACACAGACTATGAGCGCCACATCAGGAAGTTACATCGACAACGTCTACAGAAGGAGGCGAGCTCGAGCTCGAGCAAACAACAAGCAGCTGTCAAAAATGCGGGAAAACCGTTGCCCAGCTGGGAGAACAGGCGGTGCAATCGATTCCCCCGCTTGTTGTGCCGCCAACAACACGTGACAGTACGCGCGCCCAATATTATTGTGGGCAAATAGTTTACGTTCCCGAGGTGGGCGATGTGGTAATAACCCAGGAGCATATAATGCAGGCTGAAACTCTCAACATCACTGTTGGACAACTCCTCGAGATCGAGGACATGCCTGTGCTTACAGAGGAGGAAATAAAATGGAAATATGCCCGGGGCCAACCTTTGGTCAAGCCAGAAGAGGTCAAGAAGCTCCCAACGAGAATGTATGAATTGCATCAATGGTACATGGACATTACCAAGAGATCCGATCGAGAGTCCCTCATGGTGCAAGTCAAGAAGGATCATTACTACCATCAGAAACCTGTGACCGTTGAGTATTCTGAACTGTTTCAGTTATACAATCAAGACACACTCGACAAATCTATCGTCAGTTGCTATTGTCTTAAGTGATATCTTTCTGTAATTTAAGTCTCAAGCTAGCTGCAGTGATCCTTTTGATCAATCATTACCTGTAATTATCCTCACTATATTCTTTTCTGTGGTATTATGCAGGATGAAGATGTATGAAATGAGAAAAGGTGGACGCTATGGCATTGGGTTCATTGACCCAAACACCGTTAATGAATACACATGGAAAATAAACAAGCATCATGAAAAGCAGGTAGAGGACAGCATGCTAGAGTTCTTGAAGCGCCTCAAATACAATAAAGATATACTACTTCCTTACAACTTCCAGTGAGTCACACTTTCTTGTACTACAAATTCTCTGTTTTTGCCTACTAGCTAGCTACATGTTTTTGCTTACATATGCCCGCTTAATTAAGACATGCAAACGTCTGTGCATGCAGATTTCACTGGATCTTGTGTATCATTAAAGTTGACATCGGAACAGTTGAAATACTGAACTCACTACTCAAAGCAAATAGTGACTATAACATCTTGTTTGGGATAGTCAACAGGTAATTTCAATCATTATTAACTATATATCTCGGCCTATTTAGTTCGTCATTTCATGATATGAACTATTTAATAACCCCTTTATTCATTTTCTTTGTCAGCGGGCTGGGCTTGGGCAAGGTTCATCAGCGCCACGGAAGGCGAATGGAAACGACAGCTGAAATGGTTTCGACCCAAGGTAAGTAATTAAGTAGTACTAGCTAGCTAGCTGCCATCTCTTTAATTATCATGCTTGATTAATTATTATCTGATCAAATTAAATTCCATTCTCGTAATAAAGGCCCTGAAGCAGGCGCAGGGGACTGATATGTGTGCATTCTGCATTTGTGAGAACATTCGCATGATGGCGTCCGAAAGGAGCAGATCTCAAAGACAGGAATGGGTACGCTTGTCAGAACACTATTCACAATTTTTGCACCATTATCGATATCTAGTCACACAACTAATACACATGCATATTGATCTCCTTCTTAATAGTTCACAGAGGTGCAGGACAAGCTCCTAGAAACGGAGTGCGTAGAAGCACTTCAAGAGGAAATAGCGGGATTTTTGCTCGACCATGTCATAAATCTGAAGGGAGAATACTATTACCCGCTACCGCCCCCATCGACCAGGTCATGAACCACTTCCAATTGTCATCGTGCTCCGAAGGCACCAATTAGGCTAATGCCACTGGCTCCGAAGGCAACATGCATATGTAGGAGAAATTGTATATAGCTATACATGTCTGTATGTGTGAATTAATATGGTGGTTTGTGAGACATTGATGATATATATATATATATGATTGGTTCTACTAGAAATTCTATATATATATATATATATATATATGCATAATGTGTACAATGTGTAGTATCGTAAAATACCAGCAAACGAAAAAGAATTAAAATTGAAAACACAAAATTAAATGAAAAAGAAATCATAAAACCAAAAACCCCCCAAACATTTTAGTACCGGTTGGTGTTACCAACCGGTACTAAAGGGCTCCCGGCCCCCAGAGCTGGCTCGTGCCACGTGGTTGCCCTTTAGCACCGGTTCGTGCTGAACCAGTACTAAAGGGGGGGCCTTTAGTGCCCACACTTTAGTGCCGGTTAAGGAACCGGCACTAAAGGGCCTTACGAACCAGTGCTATTGCCCGGTTCTGCACTAGTGTACTAATTATTATTCGGAGGGAGGGAAACAGTGGTATTGTTCCAACGACAGACCAAATTAAACCCTAGCTAGCTAGAGCTATATTACCCCTGCTATACAAACTTTGTACAAATGCGAATGAAAGATAAGAAAATGAAAATTGCAAATGAAAGAAAAAGAAAAAGAAAAAGGAACTAATAAGTTGTGGAAAATGAAATGCAAGAAAAAAAAAGAAGGAAGTTAGTGGAATATGAAGTAGCAAAAGAAAAAGAATAATAAAAATAAAAAGAGAAATATAAATATACATAAAATAAAAAGGAAGAAAGTTTGTGGAATATGAAAAAAAACAAGAAAAATAAAAATAAAAAGAAACAGAAACAGAAATAAAAATAAAATAAAATGAAAGGAATTTTTGTGGAATATGAAAAACAAAAAGAAAAAGAAAAAGTTAGCAGTAGCGCGTTTTGGCTAGGGCAGCGCTATAGCTAAGTTAGCTATAGCGTGTTCTGCCAAAACGCGCTATAGCTAAGAAAAAGAAAATGAAAAAGAAAAAGTTAGCAGTAGCACGTTTTGGCTTGGCAAGCGCTATAGCTAAATTAGCTATAGCGCATTCTCCCGAGACGCGTTATAGCTAAGTTGCCTATACAAAGCCACTGCACCCATCTCTTTCCTCTCTCTCACTCTCGCTCGATCCGATCCCCTTTCTCAGCTCACTCCACCGCCGAGGCCGCACCCGCCCATGCTGCCGTCAACGCGCGCCGCAGCT
>NC_041386.1:610752282-610756085 GCF_002162155.2 Triticum dicoccoides
GCTCTGCAAATCGACAGGGCTCAGCGAGGAGGCGAAGGACGCCCTCAGCCCCGGTGACCCCGACCACGACGCCGACGTCCTCAACCCTGACGCCACCCCCTCAGCCCCGGCGAGCCCTGACCCCGATGCCACCCCGTCAGCCCTGGCGACCCTGACCCCGACGCGCGGTGAGCCACCCCCTCCTTTCCTGTTGTTCTTTAGTTAGGGCCAATTTTTTCTATGTAGGGTGTCCAAATTGAGTTCATGAGGAGTAGCATTTGTTAGCTTATGTTGCTGTCGATTTGAAGTTTTTTAAATTTGTACTTGATGTCCATTTGTAGTTCATGAGGCAAAAAAGTAAATGAAAGTGAAATTGAGGATTTTTAAATTTGTAGTTGCTGTCCATTTGAGGTTTTTTAAATTTGTAGTTGATTTCCATTTGTAGTTCATGTGGCAAAATGAAAAGTAAATGAAAATGAAATTGATGGTTTTTAATTTGTAGTTGATGTGCATTTTGAAAATGAGGATTTTTAAATGAAAATGAAAATTAGCTTATGTTGCTGTCTATTTTGAAAATGAAAATAAGCTTTGTTGTGTCGTGATCTACTAGCAGAGACCATAAAATTAGCTTATGATTAATTTGTTATAGTCAGCTTGCTCTGCTCTCAGTAACTTAGTAGTTTTATGAATGTTCTTGTGTTGATTCCGTGTTCTCGTGTTACACAAAGCAGAGCTAGTAGATCAGGCCATCCTCACTGCATAAAAACGTAGTGTTTGTGATATGCCACCAATATCAATGGTTATCAATATTGTTCACTTATTCAGAAGGTAATTAATCTGATAGACCTAGCCGATAGCTCATGGTTTGTTCTTGTACCCTTCTCGTTAAATGGGCATCTCATGGTTCTGTGTAGCACAATCTGTTTAGGTTTTCTGTGGGGTACCTTTTTTACTCTGAATAAGCAACAACAGTACTCAACATGCTTCATACATAACCCTGACCGTTTATGGTCTCTGTTGTTATGTCTCACTTGACATGCAGATGAGTATGTTAGTGAAATGCTACTTCAGCACGTAGTGCTTATTGTCATTTGCAAGGAAACTGATTGCGAGTGACCTATGTTTCGCAGGAAATGTTGATTCATTTCCATTCCGGCAAATTTTAGGCGCTCTATATGTGCACTTTCTAGCAAAGGTCACGCCAAAATTTTCCGTGAATTTCGGCATGACTTGTGCTAGAAATTTGGACATATCGAGTGCTCGAGATTTGTCGCGACGGGAATGAAACGACATTTCCAGCAAAAAAATGATACTTTTTTCATTATTCACTTTATTATATAAAGCTCGATAATTCAACGACTACGACATTGAACCCTAGGAAACATGACCGACACCGATGAGGCTGGAGGTTCTCAGTCCCAATTAGTTCGAGCACATGCCTACCTAGACTTTCTGGCGGATCAGGAGAGACATCAAGATGGGTGTCAGGACCCCCTTGTCATGACGGATGACGACGGTGGTGGCGGTAGTGCCGACACTATGCCACCAACGACACCGACACTGAGACTGACGCTGATGATGTTCCTAACTACAGAACGGAAGGTGGGACCTCCCAAGCCAGTGAGGGAAAGAAAGAAAAGAGGACACGACACCCAAATGAGCCCGGCACCAGAAGACTGGTGGTCACGGCGATGCACCCTGGCGAGTTCGAGCCAATAGAGTCGCGAGAAGTGGCAGCGTGTTATGGCAACCAACTAGCATGCATC
Source organism: Triticum dicoccoides (assembly GCF_002162155.2). Classification (NCBI taxonomy): domain Eukaryota; kingdom Viridiplantae; phylum Streptophyta; class Magnoliopsida; order Poales; family Poaceae; genus Triticum; species Triticum dicoccoides. Next base: position 610,754,028 of record NC_041386.1, read on the forward strand.
TTACGAGATACACCTAACATCAACACCATGAAAATACAAAAGAATGAAAATTTGAAGAAGCCGCTCCTAACTAGGTTGGACGCAAGATTCCAGTTCCTCGGTCGGAATGATGATGTCGACCCATGGGATGATGATGCCATGAAAAAAATCAACAACAAAGCCCTAGGGAAGTTCAGCAACGCATTGAGCACTTGGAAAACTAGGGTGAAAAGGGCGATTGAAATAGACCATGAAACCTACGCCGAGATTGTTGCAGACAATCCAAAAATTACAATAGAGGACTTTGAAAAGTTCAAGGAGAGTTGCTATGAAGAAGCTGCCAAGGTCATGTCGGAGAGAGGCAAGCAGCTGCAGGCAAAGAACATGGGGAACCACCACATTGGAGGTCGTGGTTACACGGGAAAGAGGCCCGTGTGGGCTAAGGAGGACGTAGAACGTGAACGTCAGGGGATCCCAGACCCATCAGCAGGAGCATGACTTCATCAAGGACTGATTCTCTTGGGACCTCAAAAAAAGATTTTCTTCATCGACGGGCCAACTAGGAAATTCATCAGAATACTGGTAATTATCCTTTTACCACCTTACATATTAGCTTCTAATCAATGAAGTCTACTACATTCCAGTCGCATTCGTAAATGATTCACGGTCCATTTTTGCAGAGAGAGCAACACAAGCTTGCGGCTGAAAGCGACTTGTCGGCTCAGTCGACTCAGTCGACTCAGTCATCGGTGAAGTACAAGTGGGACACTCCTTTCAACCAGGTCATGAACAAAATGATGGGACACCCGCCCGGTCAGCGGCCACAATATGGACATGTGCATGGCGTCGGGGATGGCGCCACGTGGAGGTACTATTATTACGAGGACCCTGAGGCCAAAAGACAGAGAAAGAAGTTCAGTCAAGTGACTATCGACGAGAAGGTGGCGCGGGCGATGGAGAAAGCAAAAGCTTAGACCAAAGCTGAGATAATCGCTGCATGTAGAGATGATATGGTGGCTGCCTTTACAAGCTTGATTCCAACAGTGGTCACATGGGTGCCACAAAATCCAAACGCCCCACCAAGTGATTTTCCCATGCCCAGCTTCACCGGGAGCAACTCAATGAACACCGCACCCATACCCGTACCTAGTATGGCAACCGCACCCGCACCTCCTCCAGCACCTGCTCCTACACCCAGCTCTCACAGCAACCCTAGCTCCGTCTCTGGCTTGAATGTTGGGCCGTCGACATTGGCTGAGGTCGACGCCCTCACGGTAAATATGCGTCGCATCTTCATCAACTCAACTAATTAATTAATCTTCAGTTGCCGTTCTTTTTGGATCTCTGACGCCGCACGTATATGTCTTTGTAGGACGACTCCACTCCGTGCACCCTCCTTTATGTGACATCCCAAATTTTCAATTTGGAATGTTATACAATAGATCATCATTGCATATCATATGTTATTGCTTTTTGGCTGATCCTAGAAATTTCACGCAACTCAAGGACCCTCGGAGAGAGTTGGGGATTTCGTTATTTTCATATTTGAGTTTTCTCAAATTTTGCAAATAGGATCTTTTGATTTTATTTATTTTATCTTCAATTATTTCTATTACAAAAATATGAGAGAGGGAATAAAATGACTTTCCCAAAATAAATAAATATTGTGGATTTAATAACAAAATCAAAATTAGATTTTATCTTGGTTTATTTGCTATTTTATTTGAATTTAGGGAAAATTGCACGTTCTAAAAAATTGCATTTAGGGCCAAGAAAATGTTCAACTTGTTCTAAATATTTTATTTAGATGATGAAAATTTCTTTTGGCATTTTTTGATTTTTATTTATTTTTGTAGAATTTTTCTTAGTTTCGGCGAAATTTATTAAAAAAACCCGCGCCCGACTGGGCCAAGGGCCCAGCCGAACCAGGCCGGCCCAGCCGCCGCCGGACTCGGGAGTCCGATCCCGAGCCGCCACCCGTCGCCCCTTCCCCAAGCCATGCCCCCCCTTTATAACCCCACCGGAGCCCCCTGGAACCCTGAGCCATCGCCGCCGCACCCCACGCCGCCCGTGTCGCCC
>NC_041386.1:610756274-610799009 GCF_002162155.2 Triticum dicoccoides
CGCCTGCTGCTGCCACCGCCAGGAGCCGCCGCCCCACCGCCCCGCACCACCCGCCGCCGCCCGGAGCCCCGCCGGAGCTTCGCTGGAGCCCGAGCCGAGGTAGCAGCCCGCCGCCCGGTTTTCTGAGAAAAAAACCGATTCGGTTTTTTTCGAAAACCCTAGTTTTTGTTTTTTTTAAATAGATCGGTTTTTTCCGGTTTATTTATTTAGCGAGCGTTCGCTCTTCCGTTCGTTTTAATGAACGCATTCATCATTTAGTTCTAGATAACGAACGTTCGTTCGTTAATCTGTTCATTGTTTTTCTGTTCTCGGATTAAATCCGCGATTTTTCTGATCGCGATTCCAGATCCGATTTTCGTTTTAGTTTAACTTTTCGCTCGTTTATCAGAATCAAGAAATTCAAGCGCCTGGAGTTTCGTCTCGAAACCCTCTTTCCGTTTATCCAACTCAAACAAGTTTTTGCCTCTTTAAAATTTGACCTAGATCCAGAATACTAAATGAAGCTTGTTTCTTTTGCCGTTTGTCTTTCGTTGATTCGTTCGATTTGATTCTTTTTGCAAACCGGAGTTCTTAAGTTGAACTATCTGGTTAGTTCTCTTATTTGAGTTTTACATGTGCATTAGATGAGTACTTATTGTATGCTTGTTTGTTTGCGATAGAGTATCTGGAGTGCGCCGCTTCCTACTTCGAATCGCTAGGTTTTGCGGATCATCAGCAAGGCAAGTAACACTTTGATCATACTTCCTATTACCCAGTTTTTATTGCATTAGATCAATCCTCACACATTGCATGATTAGGATCTATTTAAATTGTGGGTTTTGGGAAGTAGATGAGGTAGTACCTATTACCTGTTTTATATTCAAACCTTTGGGAGTTACTTCTACGTTTGCTTATTTTGCCATGCTATGCTAGTAGACGTGGATTGGGTGAGTGATATCCATGAGAGATGTGAGTTTGTTAAATCAATGGTTTATCTAAGGTGGCAACTTAAATACACATCTGGGTGGATTGAGGCACCTGGGTATTCTAGTGATTGCCTATTTTTCTTTTGGACCGCCACCCAGGCTAAAAGGGATCATGAGATTATTCATACTAGAAACTTCCATGTGCAGCTACAAGCTATTATGGGCTCTAGCATAGTTGACTAAGTTGTGCGAACTCTTATAGTGGTAGACTAGCAGATGTAGGGGATGTAGGTTGGTACAGTCTACCCGTTCGTAAGGTGCTAGCGCTTCTGAAAGACTATGTCTCGGTCATCCGTTTCTCAAACACCATGCAGTGCGAGAATCCCAACGGAGGAGATCGAGTCTTGTGGGGAAAAGTGCGCAAACCTCTGCAGAGTGTATAAACTAATCATGATTATCCGTGTCCCCGGTTATTGACATCTTGAGTATCTAGTACCTAGATTATCATGTGAATCTCTTCATGTTACTCTAAATAATTTTGTTGGGTTTTAATGATGATGTTTAATTGGGATTGAGAGCATGTCTACACTCTCAATGTTTAACAACTACCATGATAGTTAAATAAAATTTATTCCTTTGTAGTGGGGAAAAATTGGCTTTACGCAAAACTATAACCATAGAGCTTTCCACCAACCAAATATGCATATAGAATAGCATTATTCTTTCATTGCTCTCTATGTGTTACATTGCCAGCATATTCCATGTGCTGACCTGTTTTCGGGCTGCAACGTTCATGTTGCAGACTTTTCAGACGACGGGTAAATTGCCTTTTAGGTCGTCGTTCTATACTCAGTGATGCCGTTGGAGTTGATGGACTCACCTAACTTCCAAGCCTTCCGCTATTCTCGTTATTAGATGGCCTTAAGCCATATTTATTGTATAAGTTCTCTTTTGAGATGCTCGATGTAATAAGTGTGTGATTGCTACTCTGTTATAAATCTGTCAAGTACTGTGTGGTGTCAGCATTACTGATCCAGGGATGACACCGGAGCATAGAGATTGGACCGTTTGAGGTCTGGTCGCTACAAGATGGTATGAGAGCACATGCTGACTGTAGGACACGACCACGAAGCTAAAGCCCTAGATCACTACTCACTCTTCTCATTCTGACTCCTCATCTTTTCTACTCTTTTAGGACGGCGGATGCAAGGAACAAGTTCACACAACCAGATGAAGATACACCCTTTGGACGTCATTTGAAGGAAGTCACTAGATATCTGAACATAGGAGTACAAAGCTTCACCGGAATCTACAACGCCACTTTACCTAAAGAAGAGCGCTGGATGATTCAAGTTCAAGTTCCAGGAAGGACGTTCATGCCAGTCGCTGAGCCCATAGAGTTTTCCTTTGATGCACCAACCTGGAGTCTAGGAAAGAGCATGGCAGCTCACATCGCCATGGGACGTATTGGAGAAGTTTACCGCAATGATCTCAAGGATACTATCTACCAGATTTGTGGGTGCCGAGATGAGCACTGGGAGATGATCAGCACCAAGAAGGATAGATCAATCGCAACTTTTATCCAGGAGTTAAACCAGCACATTCGACGTCAGGAGAACCAGATGTGCGCAGACATGATAGATCTGAAGAAGGCGAGGACAAGAATCAAGGAACCGGTGGAAGAACTCAAGGCTACACGTGAAGATTATGAAGAGGAAATCGAAGTATTAGTGGAGAAGAATGACGATCTGATCAAGAAGATTGGAATATTTATGGGAGACCCTACACCAGTCGAAGAAGACGAAGAACCCAAGGAGATTCGCCCTGAAGACTACATCATCATCGACGACACTGACTCGGATCCAGATGATAGCGATGATGACTATGTTGATGAAGCTGGAGCAGATATCATGGAGTCTGCAACCGAAGAATATTTCTAGTAGACCACCTCATCAGTAGTAGTAGTCCACCATGTAAATATAGTAGTCCGAGCACTTTTGCGATAGTTAGATCGATTGTATGCCCTTGTTTGATTGAATGCAGTGAATTGTTTGCTTTGCCTCATGTGCATATGGGTAGTGTTTTCTCTTTAGACCCCTCTCTATTCTTAAATCTCATCTTTTCTAAACCCATCAGATGCCTCTGAGACGTGACCCCGGATTTACCTTCCCACCGGAGCTTACCCAGTTGATCCAACAGTAGAACACATTGATGTAGTTGCTAGTCCAGAATCAGAATCAGGGGAACCACAACAACAACCCACCACCACATCCACCTGTTGATCACTTAGCCCGTTTCCTTAGACTGAATCCGCCCGTGTTTTCCAGTAGCACCGAGCCGATAGTAGCAGATGATTGGCTCCGCAAGACAGCAAGGGAATTGACCATGGCTGGATGCACAGATGCGGAAAAGGTGAAGTTTGCCGCACATCAGCTTGAAGGACCCGCAGCATCATGGTGGGAGAATTTCACAGCCACTTTCCCTATCGACACTGTCACATGGGACTAGTTCCAACAGGCTTTCCGTACTGCCCATGTTTCAGCAGGAGCTATGGTCATGAAGAAGCGAGAGTTTCGCAACTTGCACCAAGGAGGACGGACAGTAGGCCAGTATGTGGAGGACTTTAGTAAGCTAGCACGTTATGCCCCAGATGACGTTGCTACGGATGCAGCTAAGCAGGAGAAGTTCCTGGAAGGACGGAATGATGAGTTGAGCATGCAGTTGATGGTAGCAACCTTCAACAACTACCAGGAGTTGGTAGATCGTGCTCTCATGATTGAAGGGAAGCAGCAGCAAATTGAGAACCGTAAGAGGAAGTATGGACAAGGGAAGTACAAATCTGGAGCTCAGCAGAAGCCGCGTTTTACCCCTAGGCCGGGAGGACCTTTTCAGCATACCCATGGAGGAGGTAGCTCGCACAATCATAATGGCACCAAGAATGGTAATGGGAATGGAGGAAGGAACGGCCAGAACCGTACAAACCCATCAACCCCAGCCAATAGAGACCTGAGCCAAGTCACTTGCTTTAAGTGCCTGAAGACCGGACATTGTGCCAATGAATGTCCTAAATCCCAGAATGGAAATCGCAATGGAAGCTCTGGGAAGAAGCCGAACCCTTTCAACAGGGGACAGGTGAACCACGTAAATGTGGAGGAGGTTGAAGCCCAGCCCGATGCAGTAATAGGTAAGTTTTTGGTTAAGTCTTTTACTGCAATCCACTACAAGAATACCCCCTATAAAGCAACGCAAATTCTACAACATTTTAACTATACGTTGTAAGATTCACATAGATACGGATATAAGGTTGAAGGAGTATGCGGCAGAAATCACATATTTGACCTGAAGGCGAAATCAAATCACAAACTAACCTGCTTTCGAAAAAAATTCACTCTGCTGACCCTTTCGTGTGGCACCCGACAGCTAGGCGCCGCACACTACTATGCAGCGCCTCTGCCTTAGGCGTCGCACCTCCTGCTAGCATGGCAGCCCTGGTCCAGTTGCGGCCCCACAGACAGCACTGCAGTGCCTAAGCCTTAGGCGCCACACTTGTAATGTGCAGCGCCTAGCGCTTAGGCGCTGCATAGTGACTTAAAGCGCATCGGCCCAGCCCGACCAGGCAGTTCTTCCCCCTCTCTGCTCTCTGGACAGAGAGCAGCGGCGGCACCCCCATCGAATCCCCGCCCCCATCCCTCTCAGATCTGAAGACTTGATCCGTGGATTCGATCTCCAATCCATCCTACTAGGTAAACTCCTCTGTTCCTTTCCTTTTCCTCCGTAAATTTGTTGCCATTTTAGAGATTTGTCCAAGATTTGATGGAACCCTTGATTTGCTTGATTTGCTTGATTTAGGATGTGTAGTCATAGTGGTAGTACCGTAGTGTTGTTGCTTAGTTCACAATATATGGTTCTTGTTAGTGAAACCCTAGATTGTTTAGTTTTTTAGATCTATATGAGATGCCTATTTTTATAGATAACTATGAGATGTTGAGTTTTGTAGACATATATGAGATGTTTGTTTAGATATATATTAGATGTTGAGTTTATTTGAAATATTAGATGTTGAGTTTATTTGAACACATATGACATATACATTGTGTGAGAAGGAGATGTTGAGATTCTTGTAATTGAACACATATTAGATGTTTAGTGTATACCAATATTTGAGATGAAGATGAACTCATATATGTTTATTGTTTGAACTTTGTAAGGATAGCTTGGCTTCTCGACGATGTCTATGACACAAAACACCGGGCCTACATGATGCGCGAGAAGGAGATGGTAATAACGAGTAATCTAAATATTTTGCAAATTTGCCTTAAGTTGAAATTTACATGCCCTAAGATTTGTCATTACTTGTTTTTTTGCAGAAGCTTGAACCTTTTAAGATTCGGTATCACGGGGTCTCTGGTCCTGCCTTGCCTTATGATGAGCGGTACACACCGTACATCAAGCAGGCAGGACTACTCCCGTGGATTCAGTTCGTCAGCCAGTCCACGCCCAATCTGAACGCTCCACTGGTGTCCGCTCTTGCTGATATGTGGAGGCCGGAGAAGGTATAGCAGTAGATCCCACCAAGGTTGACACTATGACAAATTGGGAAGCGCCAACAACAGTTGGAGAGATCCGGAGTTTTCTTGGACTTGCAGGATACTACTGGAGATTCATTGAAAATTTCTCGAAGATTGCGAAGCCTATGACGGAGTTGTTGAAGAAGGATACCAAGTTCAAATGGACCGAGGAATGTGAGGCCAGTTTACAGGAGTTGAAGAAACGTTTGGTTACATCACCAGTGTTGATTTTGCCGGATCAGACCAAGGATGATGAGGTGTATTGCGACGCTTCACGTCGGGGACTTGGAGCCGTACTTATGCAGGAAGGAAGAGTTGTTTCCTATGCCTCACGACAGCTTAAGCCCCATGAGTTGAATTATGCTACGCATGATTTGGAGTTAGCAGCCGTAGTGCATGCATTGAAGACTTGGAGACATTTTCTCATTGAAAACAATTGTGAGGTGTACATGGATCACAAGAGTTTGAAGTATATTTTCACGCAGAAGGAATTGAATCTCAGGCAAAGGAGATGGTTGGAGCTCATCAAGGATTATGATATGAGATTGCATTATCACCCTGGAAAGGCTAACGTAGTAGCTGACGCGTTGAGCCGTAAAAGTCATGTCAACACCTTAATGATGGGAGATTTACCAAGGGAGTTAGCCGAAAATCTTCGTGAGCTATGTTTGGAGATAGTTTCGAGAGGCTATGTAGCAGCATTGGAGATTCAGTCTACTTTGATGGATAACATCAGAGAAGCCCAGAAGACTGACAAGGAGATTTCTTCTATTAAGGAGAAAATGAGCAAAGGAAAAGCTAAAGGATTTCATGAGGATGATCACGATACCTTATGGTTTGAAGACCGTGTTTATGTGCCTAATGACCTGGAGATCAGGAAGTTGATTCTGCAAGACGCCCATGATTCACCATATTCGATTCACCCAGGAAATACCAAGATGTATTTGGATTTGAAGGATATTTTCTGGTGGACCGGAATGAAGAAGGATATTGCGGAGTATGTAGCAGTTTGTGATGTATGTCAGAGAGTAAAGGGAGAGCATCATAAGCCATCAGGATTGCTACAGCCATTGCCGATACCCGAATGGAAGTGGGATAAGCTAGGCATGGATTTTATTACAGGATTGCCCAGAACTCGTTCAGGCTATGACTCGATTTGGGTTGCAGTCGATTGTTTGACAAAGGTAGCTCATTTCATCCCAGTGAAGACTACCTATACCAGTGCCAAGTTAGCAAATATATACATGACCAGGATCGTATGTCTGCATGGAGTTCCAAGGAGCATTGTATCAGATTGAGGAACCCAGTTTACCTCAAAGTTCTGGAATTAGTTGCACGAGACTTTGGGTACCAGGCTAGAGTTTAGTACAGCTTTCCATCCGCAGACAGATGGACAAACCAAGAGAGTCAATCAGATTTTGGAGGATATTTTGAGAGCTTGTGCGCTAGATTATGGATCTAGTTGGGACGATAATTTGCCATACACAGAGTTCTCTTATAACAACAGTTATCAATCCAGTTTGAAGATGGCCCCTTTCGAAGCCTTGTACGGAAGGAGGTGCAGGACCCCATTGTCGTGGGATGAAGTTGGAGACCGTCGGCTATTTGGACCGGATCTGATTAAGGAGTCTAAATAGAAAGTAAAATTGATTCGCGATAGGCTCAAGGTAGCCCAATCCAGGCCGAAGAGCTACGCAGATTCTAAAGGCAAGGAGACAGTTTACGAAGTCGGAGACCGAGTTTATCTTCGAGTATCTCCACTTTGAGGAGTTAAGCGCTTTGGAGTTAAGGGAAACTTAGCACCACGTTTTGTAGGACCATACAAGGTTTTGGAGCGTATGGGAGAAGTAGCCTACAAGTTGGAGTTGCCCGAAGGATTGTCAGGAGTTCACGACATGTTCCACATTTCCCAGTTGAAGAAGTGCCACGCGGAGATGGCTGATATACCGTTGAGAGATATAGTGCCGCTGGAAGCGATTCAGTTGGACACTGATTTGACCTATGAGAAGAAACCAGTTAGGATTCTTGAGTATGCCAGCCGAGTCACCCGCAGCAAGGTTATCAAGTTTTGCAAAGTTCAGTGGAGCCACCACACGGAGGATGAAGCCACCTGGGAATGAGAGGAAGATCTGTTGAAGGACCATCCTCACCTATTTTCTAGCCAACCCGAATCTCGAGGGCGAGATTCATCTTAAGGGGGGTAGGTTTGTAACATCCCAAATTTTCAATTTGGAATGTTATACAATAGATCATCATTGCATATCATATTTTATTACTTTTTTGCTGATCCTAGAGAGTTGGGGATTTCGTTATTTTCATATTTGAGTGAAAATAGGATCTTTTGATTTTATTTATTTTATCTTCAATTATTTCTATTACAAAAATATGAGAGAGGGAATAAAATGAGTTTCCCAAAATAAAGAAATACTGTGGATTTAATAATAAAATCAAATAAGATTTTATTTTGGTTTATTTGCTATTTTATTTGAATTTAGGGAAAATTGCACATTTTCAAAAAATGCATTTAGGGCCAAGAAAATGTTCATCCTGTTCTAAATATTTTACTTAGACGGTGAAAATTTGTTTGGCATTTTTTGATTTTTATTTATTTTTCTAGAATGTTTCTTAGTTTCGGCAAAATTTATTAAAGAAAACATGCCCGACTGGGCCAAGGGCCCAGCCGCCGTCGCCTCCCGCCGTGCAGCCGCCGGACTCGGGAGTCCGATCCCGAGCTGCCGCCCGTCGCCCCTTAACCAAGCCATTCCCCCCCTTTATAACCCCATCGGAGCCCCCCTGGAGACCCGAGCCACCGTCGCCGCACCCCACGCTGCCCGCATCACCCGCCGCCGCCTGCTGCTGCCGCCGCCAGGAGCCGCCGCCCCACCGCCCCGCACCACCCGCCGCCGCCCGGAGCCCCGCCGGAGCTTCGCTGGAGCCCTAGCCGAGGTAGCCGCCCCCCGCCCGGTTTTCTGAGAAAAAACCGATTCGGTTTTTTTAGAAAACCCTAGTTTTTGTTTTTTTAAATAGATCGGTTTTTCCGGTTTATTTATTTAGCGAGCGTTCGCTCTTCTGTTCGTTTTAATCAACGCGTTCATCATTTAGTTCCAGATAACGAACGTTCGTTCATTAATCTGTTCATTGTTTTTCTTTTCTTGGATTAAATCCGCGATTTTTCTGAACGCGATTCCTGATCCGATTTTCGTTTTAGTTTAACTTTTCGCTCGTTTATCAGAATCAGGCAATTCAAGCGCCTGGAGTTTCGTCTCGAAACCCTCTTTCCGTTTATCCAACTCAAACAAGTTTTTGCCTCTTGAAAATTTGACCTAGATCCAGAATACTAAATGAAGCTTGTTTCTTTTGCCGTTTGTCTTTCGTTGATTCATTCGATTTGATTCTTTTTGCAAACCAGAGTTCTTAAGTTGAACTATCTGGTTAGTTCTCTTATTTGAGTTTTCATGTGCATTAGATGAGTACTTATTGTATGCTTGTTTGGTTGCGATAGAGTATCTGGAGTGCGCCGCTTCCTACATCGAATCGCTAGGTTTTGCGGATCATCAGCAAGGCAAGTAACACTTTGATCATACTTCCTATTACCCAATTTTTATTGCATTAGATCAATCCTCACACATTGCATGATTAGGATCTAATTAAATTGTGGGTTTTGGGAAGTAGATGAGGTAGTACCTATTACCTGTTTTATATTCAAACCTTTGGGAGTTACTTCTACGTTTGCTTATTTTGCCATGCTATGCTAGTAGACGTGGATTGGGTGAGTGATATCCATGACAGATGTGAGTTTGTTAAATCAATGGTTTATCTAAGGTGGCAACTTAAATACACATCTGGATGGATTGAGGCACCTGGGTATTCCAGCGATTGCCTGTTTTTCTTTTGGACCGCCACCCAGGCTAAAAGGGATCATGAGATTATTCATACTAGAAACTTCCGTGTGCAGCTACAAGCTATTATGGGCTCTAGCATAGTTGACTAAGTTGTGCGAAGTCTTATAGTGGTAGACTAGCAGATGTAGGGTATGTAGGTTCGTACGGTCTACCCGTTCGTAAGGTGCTAGCGCTTCTGAAAGACTATGTCTCGGTCATCCGTTTCTCAAACACCATGTAGTGCGAGAATCCCAACGGAGGAGATCGAGTCTTATGGGGAAAAGTGCGCAAACCTCTACAGAGTGTATAAACTAATCACGATTAGTCGTGTCCCCGGTTATGGACATCTTGAGTATCTAGTACCTGGATTATCATCTGAATCTCATCATGTTACTCTAAATAATTTTGTTGGGTTTTAATGATGATGTTTAATTGGGATTGAGAGCGTATCTACACTCTCAATGTTTAACAACTACCATGATAGTTAAATAAAATGTATTCCTTTGCAGTAGGGAAAAATTGGCTTTACACAAAACTGTAACCATAGAGCTTTCCACCAGCCAAATATGCATATAGAATAGCCTTATTCTTTCATTGCTCTTTATGTGTTACATTGCCAGCATATTCCATGTGCTGACCCGTTTTCGAGCTGCAACGTTCATGTTGCAGACTTTTCATACGACGAGTAAGGTGCCTTTTAGGTCGTGGTTCTATACTCAGTGATGCCATTGGAGTTGATGGACTCACCTATCTTCCAAGCCTTTCGCTGTTATCGTTATTAGATGGCCTTAAGCCATATTTATTGTATAAGTTCTCTTTTGAGACACTCGATGGAATAAGTGTGTGATTGCTACTCTGTTATAAATCCTTCAAGTACTATGTGGTGTCAGTATTACTGATCCAGGGATGACACTGGGGCACAGAGATTGGACCGTCTGAGGTCTGGTCGCTACACTTTACCACATGAAGGGCGGGTTGACGGATATGGGGAAGGGTACTATAGTCAAGCCTAAGGATCGATTGTTTCACCATCGGTAGAGGCCTGATAACGCCTTAAGGGTCTCTGTGGCGAGTGTGAAAGCGAGCTACGAGGGTTTCCCTCGTCTGATACAAACCGATGGAGAGGATGACGAGACCCCCACGCAGCTTGGCCAATGCATAAATTGGCCGATCCTGTGGCCGAAAAATCTTCTTCGTGTCAAGGTGGCCGCGAGCACACCAACGGGACCTCAGGAAGGTATGACCACAACACCAACTACACAAGTACAACCATCGTCTGTGCTGCTTGCTGAGATCGAGAGACATGAGGAAGGAGGGCCAACTGTTCCGGCAGATGATGCCATTTGCCCCATGGAAGAGGATATGGATCATGAAATGGAGGAGGCCGATGACCCTAACCAGTATTTCAATACTGCCTTTGACAACGAAGTAACAATGAGTCAACCATATGAATATGAGATGCATGTACCAGAGCCAGAACGTCCTCGGGAGTGCAAGAACTCTTTGTTCATGTAATCCTCATTGGACATGCCTCCAGATGCCAGCTCCACCCAAGCTCAACTAATTAGCCAGAGTCGTCCAATGTTGAGCCCGACAACACTAGGGGTGGTGCTCAGGGAGGGTCTGACAGACCCACCAACACCTGAGCCCACCAAGAAGAAGTAGAGGAAGAGACTGGCGGCAAGAAAATCCAATAAAGCTGGCAATGTTGGTTCTAGCAGCCAGCCGCCTTCGACCAAAGTTGACCGTGTACCGATGAAATATGCGCCATTAATGCATGTCGTGGGAGTGCCAATGGTACCGGCGAATGCACTAGCTGCCATAGCAGGGGATCTAAGGAGACTCCATGACCATGTGCTTTCGACAGAGAAAAGCCTCCTCGCCTCGCATGATCCAGGATACCCACTTTATACAGTTCATGTGTCGAGCAGTTGCAAGATGTATGTCCACACATGCCTCGCGGACCTCTTCTTCCTGAGATTTGATTACATCTTCTAGATGTTTCAAATGAGGACACTCGATTTTACGTTTGTGCCTGTATGCGCTACACATGAACTACATTGTCAGGAGAGAGAGCAAGTCACCAGTCTTGCGGTCGCGGACCCATACTACATGCATGAGGGCTTCTTGTCAATCAACGACGCCAACCGTCAATATGCGAGTCAGTACATCGAAGAATTCTTGGTCAGCAATAAGGACAAAGAAACGATTGTCCTACCTTATCATCCCATGTATAAGCCATCCGTGGATAGCACTATAACACATACGTGTATTTCAATAGTTACTTTGCACGCATGGAGGTTAACTTGATTGTGTATTTTGCGTGGCAGGGGGTGTCGTGCCGTTCTCATCATTCTTTACCAGTGTTACTCCCGCTCTCTATATTTGGACCCATCGAAGAACATACAGAAGAAAGATTACACACACATAAAGTATGTTCTGGATAGAGCTATGCTGGGCTTCAGCATGCGGGGTGGCTACATCCAATGCAAAAAAAACAAATAAGGTCGGGCTTTGTTTTGGCCACAAGACTGACTTCTGTTGCATCCAGCAACCGGCAAGAAGTGAGAATGATGGATTCTATGTCATCCATCTAATGATGGAGTACAGAAGGGATGTGCAATCACTTTGCATGAAATCTTCATCCGATACACATATCCAGAGATGGGCCGAAGCCTTTGGAGCCGTGCCGGATAATCAATTTCGAAATGATTTCTACCGGATCCAGTAGGAAATTGTGTCCATCATCATGAAAGATGTCCTCGAAGAGAATGGGATGTTCTATGATGGCCCAATATCGCGAGCTGACGTTCGAACCCGCATTGCCCTACAGCGTCAGGAGATGACGCCTTTCACTAAGCTTGGGTCCACCCTTCCGGATATGGACAGATGGGAAGAGTGCACATCTTGAAAAAATTGTCTGTTTAGTTACTTGTTACATTATGTAAAACGAAACTTCGAATCTCTCAGTACGACGAAACTATTAGATGTATGGTGCCACGCTCTAGTTAATTACTTTCGGTACGATGAAATTTGTTAACTATGTTTACTATATATGTTGCTTCTATTTCATAATTGTTTCGTTGAACTCCCTTCATGATATATATATATATATATGTGTGTGTGTGTGTGTGTGTGTGCATCTCTGACAGATATATAGATCAACGATGGCGGGGAAGTGGTATGCCGTGGATGTAGGGCATGTTCTGGGTGTGTATGATGAGTGGCCAGGGTGTCAGGCCCAAGTCTCTGGCTTCTCCGGCAGAAGCCAGAAAGAGTTTGATAGCAGAGCGGAAGCCGAAGCTAGTTACTTGAGATTCATAGCACAACAGGGGATTCAGAACCAGCGCAGCTGCAAAAACTACTACATAATCCCGCTTTTGATCATCGTGATCGCTCTTATCTCGTATGTCATAGTTTAGGTAGACGATGAAACATGTGTCTACGGTGACAACGTAAGAGACATGTGATCATTAACTTGTATCTCTATTTCGAGATGATGATGAGATCGACATTATTTGTGTTGAGACTATGTTGATATGATGAGACTATGTTGTACCACTTCGATGATGATGATGATGATGAAGGAAATATGCCCTAGAGGCAATAATAAAGTTATTATTTATTTCCTTATTTCATGATAAATGTTTATTATTCATGCTAGAATTGTATTAACCGGAAACATAATACATGTGTGAATACATAGACAAACAGAGTGTCACTAGTATGCCTCTACTTGACTAGCTCGTTAATCAAAGATGGTTCTGTTTCCTAACCATAGACAAAGAGTTGTTATTTGATTAACGGGATCACATCATTAGAAAAATGATGTGATTGACTTGACCCATTCCTTTAGCTTAGCACTCGATCGTTTAGTATGTTTTTATTGCTTTCTTCATGACATATACATGTTCCTATGACTATGAGATTATGCAACTCCTGTTTACCGGAGGAACACTTTGTGTGCTACCAAACGTCACAATGTAACTGGGTGATTATAAAGGAGCTCTATAGGTGTCTCCAAAGGTACATGTTGGGTTGGCGTATTTTGAGATTAGGATTTGTCACTCCGATTGTCTGAGAGGTATCTCTGGGCCCTTTCGGTAATGCACATCACATAAGCCTTGCAAGCATTGCAACTAATGAGTTAGTTGCAAGATGATGTATTACGGAACGAGTAAAGAGACTTGCCGGTAACGAGATTCAACTAGGTATTGAGATACCGACGATCGAATCTCGGGCAAGTAACATACCGATGACAAAAGGAACAACGTATGTTGTTATGCGGTCTGACCAATAAAGATCTTCATAGAATATGTAGGAGCCAATATGAGCATCCAGATTCTGCTATTGGTTATTGACCGGAGACGTGTCTCGGTCATGTCTACATTGTTCTTGAACCCGTAGGGTGCGCACGCTTAAGGTTTCGATGACAGTTATATTATGAGTTTTGATGTACCGAAGGAGTTCGGAGTCCTAGATGAGATCGGGGACATGACGAGGAGTCTCGAAATGGTCGAGATGTAAAGATCGATATATTGGACGACTATATTCGGACATCGGAAAGGTTCCGAGTGGTTCGGGTATTTTTCGGAGTACCGGGGAGTTACGGGAATACGGGGGAAGAAGTATATGGGCCTTATTGGGCTTTAGGGGAGAGGGCGAGGCAGGCCACGCCCCCCCCCTTGACTAGTCCGAATTGGACTAGGGGGAGGGGCGGCGCCCCCTCCTTCCTTCTCTTCCCTCTTCCCCTTCCTTGTCTCCTACTCCTACTACATGGAAGGACTCCTAGTTGGACTAGGAAAGGGGGAATCCTACTCCCGTTGGGAGTAGGACTCCCCTAGGGCGCGCCATAGAGAGGGCCGGCCCTCCCCTCCTCCACTCCTTTATATACGGGGGCAGGGGGGCACCCCATAGACACACAAGTTGATCTTCGTGATCGTTCTCTTAGCCGTGTGCGGTGCCCCCCTCCACCATAATCGTCGATAATATTGTAGCGGTGCTTAGGCGAAGCCCTGCGACGGTAGAACATCAAGATCGTCACCACGCCGTCGTGCTGACGGAACTCTTCCCCGACACTTTGGTGGATCAGAGTCCGGGGATCGTCATCGAGCTGAACGTGTGCAGAACTCGGAGGTGCCGTACGTTCGGTACTTGGATCGGTCGGATCGGGAAGACGTACGACTACTTCCTCTACGTTGTGTCAACACTTCCATTGCCGGTCTACGAGGGTACGTAGACAACACTCTCCCCGCTCATTGCTATGCATCACTATGATCTTGCGTGTGTGTAGGAAATTTTTTGAAATTACTACGTTCCCCAACAGTGGCATCCGAGCCTAGGTTTTATGTGTTGATGTTATATGAACGAGTAGAACACAAGTGAGTTGTGGGCAATATAAGTCATACTGCTTACCAGCATGTCATACTTTGGTTCGGCGGTATTGTTGGATGAAGCAGCCCGAACCGACATTACGCGTACGCTTACGCGAGACTGGTTCTACCGACGTGCTTTGCACACAGGTGGCTGGCGGGTGTCAGTTTCTCCAACTTTAGTTGAACCGAGTGTGGCTACGCCTGGTCCTTGCGAAGGTTAAAACAGCACCAACTTGACAAACTATCATTGTGGTTTTGATGCATAGGTAAGATTGGTTCTTGCTAAGCCCGTAGCAGCCACGTAAAACTTGCAACAACAAAGTAGAGGACGTCTAACTTGTTTTTGCAGGGCATGTTGTGATGTGATATGGTCAAGACGTGATGAGATATAAGTTGTTGTATAAGATGATCGTGTTTTGTTGAAGTTATCGGCAACTGGCAGAAGCCTTATGGTTGTCTCTTTATTGCATAAGATGCAAGCGCCAAATAATTGCTTTACTTTATCGCTATGCGATAGCAATAGTTGCAAGAGCAATAGTTGGCGAGACGACCATGTGACGACACATTGATATAGATCAAGATGATGGAGATCATGGTGTCATGTCGGTGACGATAGAGATCATGGCAGTACTTTGGAGATGGAGATCAAAGGTGCAAGATGATGATGGCCATATCATGTCACATATTTTGATTGCATATGATGTTTATCTTTTATGCATCTTATCTTGCTTTGATTGATGGTAGCATTTTAAGATGATCTCTCACTAATTATCAAGAAGTGTTCTCCCTGAGTATGCACCGTTGCGAAAGTTTTTCGTGCTGAGACACCATGTGATGATCGGGTGGGATAGGCTCTACGTTCAAATACAATGGGTGCAAAACAGTTGCACACGCAGAATACTCAGGTTATACTTGACGAGCCAAGCATATACAGACATGGCCTCATAATACGGAGACCGAAAGGTCGAGTGTGAATCATATAGTAGATATGATCAACATAGTGATGTTCACCAATGAAACTACTCCATCTCACGTGATGATCGGACATGGTTTAGTTGATTTGGATCACGTGATCACTTAGATGACTAGAGAGATGTCTGTCTAAGTGGGAGTTCTTAAGTAATATGATTAATTGAACTTAAATTTATCATGAACTTAGTCCTGGTAGTATTTTGCAAATCATGTTGTAGATCAATAGCTCGCGTTGTTGCTTCACTGTGTTTATTTTGATATGTTCCTAGAGAAAATTGTGTTGAAAGATGTTAGTAGCAATGATGCGGATTGGATTTGTGATCTGAGGTTTATCCTCATTGCTGCACAGAAGAATTATGTCCTTGATGCACCGCTAGGTGACAGGCCTATTGTAGGAGCAGATGCAGACGTCATGAACGTTTGGCTAGCTCAATATGATGACTACTTGATAGTTTAGTGCACCATGCTTAACAGCTTAGAATCGGGATTTCAAAGACGTTTTGAACGTCATGGACCATATGAGATGTTCCAGGAGTTGAAGTTAATATTTCAAGCAAATACCCGAGTTGAGAGATATGAAGTTTCCAACAAGTTCTATAGCTAAAAGATGGAGGAGAATCGCTCAACTAGTGAGCATGTGCTCAGATTGTCTGGGTACTACAATTGTTTGAATCAAGTGGGAGTTAATGTTCCAGATAAGATAGTGATTGACATAATTCTCTAGTCACCATCACCAAGTTAGTAGAACTTCGTGATGAACTATAGTATGCAAGGGATGACGAAAACGACTCCTGAGTTTTTCATGATGATGAAATCGATGAAGGTAGAAATCAAGAAAGAGCATCAAGTGTTGATGGTTGACAAAACCACTAGTTTCAAGAAAAGGGCAAAGGGAAAGAAAGGGAACTTCAAGAAGAACGGCAAGCAAGTTGCTTCTCAAGTGAAGAAGCCCAAGTCTGTACCTAAGCCTGAGACTAAGTGCTTCTACTGCAAAGGGACTGGTCACTGGAAGTGGAACTGCCCCAAGTATTTGGCGGATAAGAAGGATGGCAAAGTGAACAAAGGTATATTTGATATACGGATTATTGATGTATATTTTACTAGTGTTCATAGCAACCCCCCGGTATTTGATACTGGTTCAGTTGCTAAGAGTAGTAACTCGAAACGGGAGTTGCAGAATGAACGAAGACTAGTTAAGGGTGAAGTGACGATGTGTGTTGGAAGTGGTTCCAAGATTGATGTGATCATCATCACACACTCCCTATACTTTTGGGATTAGTGTTGAACCTAAATAAGTGTTATCTGGTGTTTGCATTGAGCATGAATATGATTTGATCATGTTTATTGTAATACGATTATTCATTTAAGTAAGATAATAAATTGTTGTTCTGTGTACATATATGGTTACACACCCAATGAAAATAGTTCGTTGGATCTCGATCATGGTGATACACATTTTTATAATACTGAAAGCCAAAAGATGCATAGTTAATAATGATAGTGCAACTTATTTGTGGCACCGCCGTTTAGGTCATATTGGTGTAAAGTGCATGAAGAAAATCCATGCTGATGGGCTTTTGGAATCACTTGATTATGAATCAGTTGATGCTTGCGAACCATGCCTCATGGGCAAGATGACTAAGACTCCGTTCTCCGGAACAATGGAGCGAGCAACTGACTTATTGGAAATAATACATACCGATGTATGCGATCCGATGAGTGTTGGAGCTTGCGGCGGGTATCGTTATTTTCTGACCTTCACAGATGATTTGAGAAGATATGGGTATATCTACTTGATGAAACATAAGTCTGAAACATTTGAAAATTTCAAAGAATTTCAGAGTGAAGTGGAAAATCATCGTAACAAGAAAATAAAGTTTCTACGATCTGATCGTGGATAAGAGTATTTGAGTTACGAGTATGGCCTTCAGTTAAAACAATGTGAAATAGTTTCACTACTCACGCCACCTGGAACACCACAGTGTAATGGTGTGTCCGAACGTCGTAACCGTACTTTATTAGATACGGTGCGATCTATGATGTCTCTTACCGATTTACCAATATCGTTTTGGGGTTATGCATTAGAGACAGCTACATTCACATTAAATAGGGCACCATCTAAATCCGTTGAGACGACACCGTATGAACTATGGTTTGGCAAGAAACCTAAGCTGTCGTTTCTTAAAGTTTGAGGTTGCAATGCTTATGTGAACAAGTTTCAACCTGATAAGCCCAAACCCAAATCGGAGAAGTGCATCTTCATAGGATACCCAAAAGAAAATTTTGGGGACACCTTCTATCACAGATCCGAAGGCAAGATATTCGTTGCTGAGAATGGATCCTTTCTAGAGAAGGAGTTTCTCTCGAAAGAAGTGAGTGGGAGGAAAGTAGAACTTGATGAGGTAACTATACCTGCTCCCTTATTGGAAAGTAGTACATCACAGAAACCGGTTTTTGTGACACCTGCACCAATTAGTGAGGAAGCTAATGATGATGATCATGTAACTTCAGATCAAGTTACTACCGAATCTCGTAGGTAAACCAGAGTGAGATCTGCACCAGAGTGGTACGGTAATCCTATTCCAGAAGTCATGTTACTAGACCATGACGAACTTGCGAACTATGAGGAAGCGATGATGAGCCTAGATTCCGCGAAATGGTTTGAGGCCAGGAAATCTGAGATATGATCCATGTATGAGAACAAAGTATGAACTTTGATGGATTTGCCCGATGATCGGCAAGCCGTAGAAAATAAATGGATCTTCAAGATGAAGACGGACGCTAATAGTAGTGTTACTATCTACAAAGCTAGAATTGTTCGCAAAAGGTTTTCGACAAGTTCAAGGTGTTGACTACGATGAGAGTTTCTCACTCGTATCTATGCTTAAGTCTGTCCGAATCATGTTAGCAATTGCCGCATTTTATGAAATCTGGCAAATGGATAAACAAAACTGCATTCCTTAATGGATTTATTAAAGAAGAGTTGTATACGATGCAACTAGAAGGTTTTGTCGATCCTAAAGGTGTTAACTAAATATGCAAGCTCCAGCGATCCATCTATGGACTGGTGCAAGCATCTCGGAGTTGGAATATACACTTTGATAAGTTGATCAAAGGACATAGTTTTATACAGACTTGCGGTGAAGCCTGTATTTACAAGAAAGTGAGTGGGAGCACTACATCATTCCTGATAAGTATATGTGAATGACATATTGTTGATCAGAAATAATGTAGAATTATTCTGCAAAGCATAAAGGAATGTTTGAAAGGAGTTTTTCAAAGAAAGACCTCGGTGAAGCTGCTTACATATTGAGCATCAAGATCTATAGAGATAGATCAAGACGCTTGATAAGTTTTTCAATGAGTACATACCTTGACAAGATTTTGAAGTAGCTCAAAATGGAACAGTCAAAGAAAGAGTTCTTGCCTGTGTTACAAGGTGTGAAGTTGAGTAAGACTCAAAACCCGACCACGGCAGAAGATAGAGAGAGAATGAAAGTCATTCCATATGCCTCAGCCATAGGTTCTATAAATTATGCCATGCTGTGTACCAGACCTATTGTATACCCTGCCCTGAGTTTGGCAAGGGAGTACAATAGTGATCTAGGAGTAGATCACTGGACATTGGTCAAAATTATCCTTAGTGGAATAAGGATATGTTTCTCGATTATGGAGGTGACAAAAGGTTCATCGTAAAGGGTTACGTTGATGCAAACTTTGACACTAATCCAAATGATTCTAAGTCTCAATCTGGATGCATATTGAAAGTGGGAGCAATTAGCTAGAGTAGCTCCGTGCAGAGCATTGTTGACATAGAAATTTGCAAAATACATACGGATCTGAATATGGCAGACCCATTGACTAAACTTCTCTCACAGGCAAAACATGATCACACCTTCGTACTCTTTGGGTGTTAATCACATAGCGATGTGAACTAGATTATTGACTCTAGTAAACCCTTTGAGTGTTGGTCACATAATGATGTGAAGTATTGGTGTTAAATCACATGGCAATGTGAACTAGATTATTGACTCTAGTGCAAGTGGGAGACTGAAGGAAATATGCCCTAGAGGCAATAATAAAGTTATTATTTATTTCCTTATTTCATGATAAATGTTTATTATTCATGCTAGAATTGTATTAACCGGAAACATAATACATGTGTAAATACATAGACAAACAGAGTGTCACTAGTATGCCTCTACTTGACTAGCTCATTAATCAAAGATGGTTATGTTTCCTAACCATAGACAAAGAGTTGTTATTTGATTAACAGGATCACATCATTAGAAGAATGATGTGATTGACTTGACCCATTCCGTTAGCTTAGCACTCGATCCTTTAGTATGTTGTTATTGCTTTCTTCATGACTTATACATGTTCCTATGACTATGAGATTATGCAACTCCCGTTTACCGGAGGAACACTTTGTGTGCTACCAAACATCACAACGTAACTGGGTGATTATAAAGGAGCTCTACAGGTGTCTCCAAAGGTACATCTTGGGTTGGCGTATTTTGAGATTAGGATTTGTCACTCCGATTGTCGGAGAGGTATCTCTGGGCCCTCACGGTAATGCACATCACATAAGCCTTGCAAGCATTGCAACTAATGAGTTAGTTGCGAGATAATGTATTACGGAACGAGTAAAGAGACATGCCGGTAAAGAGATTGAACTAGGTATTGAGATACCGACGATCGAATCTCGGGCAAGTAACATACCGATGACAAAGGGAACGACGTATGTTGTTATGCGTTCTGACCGATAAAGATCTTCGTAGAATATGTAGGAGGCAATATGATCATCCAGGTTCCGCTATTGGTTATTGACCGGAGATGTGTCTCGGTCATGTCTACATTGTTCTCGAACTCATAGGGTCCGCACGCTTAAGGTTTCGATGACAGTTATATTATGAGTTTATGATTTTTGATGTACCGAAGGAGTTCGGAGTCCCGGATGAGATCGGGGACATGACGAGGAGTCTCGAAATGGTCGAGACGTAAAGATCGATATATTGGACGACTATATTCGGACATCAGAAAGGTTCCGAGTGGTTCGGGTATTTTTCGGAGTACCGGGGAGTTACGGGAATACGGGGGAAGAAGTATATGGGCCTTATTGGGCTTCAGGGGAGAGGGGGAGGCAGGCCGCGCGCCCCCCCATTGACTAGTCCGAATTGGACTAGGGGGGGGGGCGCCCCCTCCTTCCTTCTCTTCCCTCTTCCCCTTCCTTGTCTCCTACTCCTACTACATGGAAGGACTCCTAGTTGGACTAGGAAAGGGGGAATCCAATTCCCGGTGGGAGTAGGACTCCCCTAGGGCGCGCCATAGAGAGGGCTGGCCCTCCCCTCCTCCACTCCTTTATATACGGGGGCAGGGGGCACCCCATAGACACACAAGTTGATCTTCGTGATCGTTCTCTTAGCCATGTGTGGTGCCCCCCTCCACCATAATCCTCGATAATATTGTAGCGGTGTTGTCGGGGTACTAGAGTAGGGGTACCCTATTACCCCGAACTCGTGCACGGGAGGTTGCAGCGCCCCGCGGCAAGGCTTGCCGGGTGACCGCCAGGACCCTCCGTGGTTCCCTTGAAGACCATTCAAGAACAAAGTACTCAAACCAAGGCCCCGGTAAGAGGAGCTTGCCGGGAAGGCCAACCGAGGCCCCGGTAAGAGGAGCTTGCCGGGAAGGCCAACCAAGGCCCCGGCAAGAGGAGCTTGCCGGGAAGAGACAAGACCCCGGCAAGAGGAGCTTGCCGGGAAGAGACAAGACCCCGGCAAGAGGAGCTTGCCGGGAAGGCCACTCAAGACATACCAAGAAAGCTTGCCGCGACGCGCCCTGCGTCCCGGCAAGATCCAGCGAGCGACAAGCTTCCGGACGCGACAAGACGACGACCGCGGCAAGGAGCTTGCCGCGGGAAACCCCCACTTCGTGCCCGCGCTCCAGCTCACCTGCTAACGTGTCGCTCTGGGACTCTCCCAGAGCGCACGTGGCGGGAGGCCGTGCAGCTAGGGGTACGTGGTGGCAAGCGGAGATGAAGAGAAGCCCATCGTGGCAAACGGTGGCACTCCTAACGGTCACCTTTTGCACTATTTAGGAGACTTAGGCAGGCATTTAATGCCCTTGTCCCCTGCCGTCAGAGTTAGGTAGGGTGCACTGTATCCACAGTAGCGGTAGCTACACCTACCACATCCTTTTCCATTATTACCCTTCTTGTCTACGTTGCCCCCTGTCGGTGACCCCTTGAGTATAAAAGGAGGCCCAAGCGCAACATAGAGGGGGTTCCGAGGGTCGGGGAGTTCAGAGACTCGGCCAACTCGGCTCGTTGAACACCAGAGACACTCTTACGCTCAGTCTGGCAGCGTCCATCGCTCCTGAGCAAGAATCCAATATACACAAACAAGCAGCAGTAGGGTTTTACGCATCCGTGCGGCCTGAAGCTGGGTAAAAATCCCCCCGCGTGCACTGCCTCGATCCGCTCTTTGTGCGCTCTCCGCCCCCCACCGAACCGAAAAGGGGCCCTGTCCCCATAGGTGTTGGCGGGAGTCAGCATCGCCCCCGACATCTCTGGCGCGCCAGGTCTGTGGGCGTCGAGATCGTGCGAACCCGATCCGGCGTGCGCACATCCTAGATCTTCATCGCCTTCATCAACATGCCACCGAAGAAGAAGAATTCAGAGGCAGCTATTCCGTCCGCGTCGCTTCCACCGCCTCCGGAGCAAACGGATGGTGGAATGGACGCCGGCGGAGGAATGGGCCTCGACGAGGGTGCCCACAACGCTGCCAAGTCCAAGGACAAGGCGGCACAGACCTCGGCGTCCATGCGCTCTCCGCGTCTCTCTCAAGAGGCGCGGGACCAGCAGCGTCATAGCATTCGCAGCGCCATACGTCCGCTGACCCAAGATCAAGCTGGTGGTTTGCGCGGCGCTCAAGACTAGCATGCACGCCAGCATGCTGGCCCCAGCGAGGTACGGTCGCCGGGACGGGACGCTGCTCCTTCTAACTTGGTTAGGAGTCCGAGCACGCCCCTCTCCTCGCACCATTCACCTCTGCCACCCACCACCCCAGCAGAAGCCTTGGCGCGGGCCCAGCTGCTCCTGGACTATCCTCCAACGGCGGACAAGACCGACGAATGGAGGGCCACTATCCAGAGCCTCATCGGCTTCGCTAACGGCGACACTGCGCGGCAACCAAGCACCTCGCTGCCACGGCAGGACAACCAGACGCGAGCCGATGGCAACAAGACGGAGGGAGGTGCGACTTCCATGCACTCTCCACTACGAAGGCCAAAATCGCCGACTCGCCGGGTCCACCCCAACAGCGGCTCTACCGCGTCGTCGGACCCACGAGCTCGTTGCGACCAGTGTCAAGTTCTCCATGAACGGCAAAAAGAAGACGCTCGAACCCGCATCGAGCGCCGAAGAGAAGCGCGACGTCAATCCGACAAGCGCGCTGGGCTCTCTGTTGACATGCATGCGCCAGGGGAACCAGGCGATCTACCGTACGCGGTAGGTTGTCCTGCGTTCACCCGTGAGCTGCGGCAAGTCCAGTGGCCTAGCACAAAAAATTTCAAGCCAGACGTGTCGGAGAAGTACGACGGCAAGACGCATCCGTCGGAGTTCCTCAGCATCTACACCATTGCACTGCAAGCTGCCGGGGGACGAGATGACAAGATCCTTGCCAACTACTTCCCACTGGTGCTCAAGCCCATTGTCAGATCCTGGCTCATGCACTTGCCGGACAACTCCATATCTTCCTGGGCTGATCTGTGCCATCAGTTTGTCGGCGCCTTTACAGGCGGCCACAAGCCACATGGCCAAGAGAACGATCTTCATCTGCTCGCCCAGAAGGAAGGAGAGCCACTGCGCAAGTACATTCAAAGATTCAGCCGTGTACAGCACAACATCCCAGACGTCCACCCCGCCGCGATCATTAGCGTGTTCCATCAGAACGTGCAAAATCGAAGGATGAGGGAGGAGATGGCGATGTGTAAGATCAGAGACGTCAGCGAGCTTTCTGCCCTGGCTGACAAGTGTGCACGTGCTGAAGAGGGGAGGAGGCTCCCCGGAGAGAGTACAGGGGCAGGAGGATCTGACAGTGAGGATGCCGCCCCGGTGAGGAAAGGCCGGCGGTGGAACTACAGAAGGAATAAGGGTAAGGAAGTGCTAGCTGTTGAGCAGACCGGCAACGGAGGTGGCGCCAAGGAAGCTAAGGCTGGTGGCTCCGACAAGGAGGCCCATCCTGTGGCGGCCGCCGACAAGCAGGACAGCTCCGGCAGGCAGTATTGCAAGATTCACCGCACCAAGGGTCACGATCTCCAGAACTGCAAAAAGGTCGAACAGCTTGCTGAACAGCAGAAGGCTGAATACGAGCGATGCGACAAAGAGAAGGCCCAGGAAAGAACTGGTGAATCCGGCAAGAAACGCCCCGGCCGGGGGGGACGCCGCGGCAAGGCCAAGCAGCGGCAAGGAGACAGACCTCCCCGCGGCCGTGACAAGGATGAAGATGACGACGATGACGAAGACGTGGATGATGATGAGGCTGATGAGCAGGAATTTCAGAAAGCCACAGAGGTCTTGTGCGTTGACGGTGGCGCCTCTCTGCATACTTCGCACCGCCAGCTCAAACAGTGGATGCGGGAAGTGAATGCAGCAGAGCCATCCATAGAGTCACGCAAGCCCCTGAAATGGTCCAGCACGCCTATCATCTTCGACATTGGGGATCACCCTGATCGCGTAACTGCGGTCGGGTGCTTGCCGATGTTGGTCTCACCAACTATCCGCAAGCTCAAGGTCACAAAGATGCTAGTTGACGGCGGGGCCGGCTTGAATCTCATCTCCTCCGCGGTCCTTCACAAACTTCAGATCCCTGACAGCGAGCTCGAAGAGACCGGCACATTCCAAGGAATCAACCCGGGAAGGAGCAAGCCGAAAGGGAAGATCACGCTGCCGGTCACATTTGGCAGCGAGCTGAATTTCAGAACTGAGAGGGTCACATTTGACGTTGCCGATTTTCCATTGCCCTACAATGGGATCCTGGGCCATCCAGCGCTCGCCAAGTTTATGGCAGCCTCTCACTATGCATACAACATGCTCAAAATGCCAGGTCCGATAAGTGTGATCTCTGTCCCCGGCGACAAGAAGGATGCCCTTATCTGCGCCGACAAGATCTACCGGGAAGCAGCAGCTGCAGCTGATCACCATACACTTGCCACTGAAGCTCCAGGGGAGAAGAAGAAGGCCAAGTCCGGCAAGAGCTCTGATGCCCACTCCGGCAAGCGCACCTCTTCAGAGTGTTGCGCTACCGTCGAGGACGCACCATCGAACTCCACCGGCAAGTGCAAGAAGATGATGGCAGCTCCACCCGAGACCAAGAAGGTGTCAGCCAAGGAGGACGGCACTGGAGGTACCTTCACCATCAGTGCCACGCTTGACCCCAAATAGGAAAGCGTGCTCGTTGCTTTCCTGCGGGCGAATGTCGACGTGTTTGCATGGCAACCGTCTGATATCCCCGGTGTTCCCAGGAGAGTAATCGAGCACCACCTTGCCGTCTGTCCTCATGCGCGGCCCGTCAAGCAGAGAGTCAGGAAGAAAGCGGTGGAGCGCCAAGAGTTCATTGCAGAAGAAATCAGGAAATTGGAAGCAGCAGGCCTTGTTAGAGGAGTGCTCCATCCCACGTGGCTGGCCAATCCTGTAGTCGTGCGCAAGGCGAACGGGAAATGGAGGCTTTGTATAGACTTCACTGATGTCAATAAAGCTTGTCCCAAAGATCCATTTCCCTTGCCACGCATTGACCAGATTGTTGACTCCACAGCTGGATGTGATTTGCTTTCATTTCTTGATGCGTATTCAGGATACCATCAAATCTTCATGGCAGAAGAGGATGAGGAGAAAACCGCATTTATCACCCCTTGTGGCACATACTGTTTTGTACGAATGCCCTTTGGGTTGAAGAATGCTGGTTCAACATTTGCAAGATTAGTCCACGTCGCCTTTGAGCCACAGATACAGAGAAATGTGGAAGCCTACATGGATGATATAGTGGTCAAGAGCAAGGACAAGGCTACCCTGATCCAAGATTTAGAAGAAACTTTTGCAAATCTGCGCAAGATCAACCTCAAGCTCAACCCCGAGAAGTGCGTGTTTGGAGTCCCTTCCGGCAAGCTTCTCGGGTTCTTTGTGTCTCAGCGGGGAATTGAAGCCAACCCCGACAAGATTAAGGCCATCGAGCAGATTGAAGCACCGAAGCGTGTCAAGGAGGTGCAAAGGCTTGCCGGTTGCGTGGCTGCTCTCAGCAGGTTTATCTCTAAGTATGCTGAGCGCGCCCTTCCATTTTTCAAAATGTTGAAAAAGGCAGGTCCAATGAAATGGACTCCGGAAGCGGAGGCTGCGCTGCAGGACTTGAAGAGGTACCTGTCCTCCACTCCAATACTTGTCGCACCTAAGCCACAAGAGAAGTTGCTGCTGTACCTAGCAGCAACCAATCAAGTGGTTAGTGCTGCGTTAGTAGCGGAGAGGGAGGCGGACGATGAACCAGCAACCGCAGCAAGTGAATCCGGCGGCAAGCAGGTAGCTTCTCCGGCAAGCTCTGGTCTGGCAAGCTCTGATTCCGACAAAGATGGATCTGCGCAGATGTGCAAGGAGGTGCAGAAGAAGATGGTGCAGCGCCCAGTTTACTTTGTCAGCTCCCTTCTCCAGGGGGCTAGATCGAGGTACTCTGGTGTGCAAAAGCTGCTTTTCGGCCTTCTCATGGCCTCGAGAAAGCTGCGCCATTACTTCCAGGCACACGAGATCACAGTCGTCACTCGCTTTCCGCTGAGAAGGATACTGCAGAATCCAGAAGCAACAGGCAGGATAGTCGAGCGGGCCTTGGAACTGTCAAGCTTTGGCCTCAAGTTTGAGAGCACTTCAACTATCCAAAGCAGGGCATTGTCAGAGTTCATAGCAGAGTGGACGCCAACTCCAGATGAAGAAATTCCAGAGACGAGCATCCCCGTCAAGGAGACAAGCAAAGAGTGGCTGATGTACTTTGATGGTGCCTTCTCGCTGCAAGGCGCCGGTGCTGGCATGCTGCTTATCGCACCCACCGGAGAGCACCTCAAATACATAGTCCAGATGCACTTTCCCAAAGAGCAAGCAACCAACAATACTGCAGAGTATGAAGGATTGCTTGCCGGTCTTGGAATAGTAGCCGACCTTGGGATCAAGAAGCTCATAATCAGGGGTGACTCGCAGCTTGTCGTCCGCCAAGTGAACAAGAACTACCAGAGCCCGTTGATGGAAGTATATGTTGATGAAGTGAGGAAGCTAGAAGAGCGCTTTGACGGCCTGCAAATGGAGCATATCCCAAGAGCTCAGAATGACATTGCTGATGGCCTATCAAAATGCGCTTCGCTAAAGTTGCCTGTGGAACCAGGGATCTTTGTGCTCAAGCTGACTCAGCCTTCCGTGGCACCATCAACTGGACAGAATAAAAAGAGGAAGTTGGTTTCAGGTGACTACTTTCCGGCAGAGCACCCCGAAGCCGCCGCCAAGAAAGTCCCCAAGATCAACGCCAACGATGCTGAGGGGTAGTCTGCTCCGGCAAACCTTGTGGTTTGTTCCGTCGAAGCAAACGCTCCCGACAAGTTTTGCTCCGGCAAGCTTGCCGGCGAACATCACGCTCCGGCAGAATCACAGGTTCTTGCCGTAGAAGCGGATGTTCCCGCAACAACAGGTATGCCTTTAGTCCTTGTTGTCGAGCCGCAAGCTCCAGCATGGGCGCAGCAGATTGTCCGTTTCCTCCAGACAGGAGAGCTTCCCGAAGAGCAAGAAGAAGCTGAAAAAGTAGCCTGGCAGTCAAGTATGTACAAGTTTGTCGACAGCACACTGTACAGAATAATACTCAACGGTGTGAAATTGAAGTGCATTCGCCGGGAAGATGGGCAACAGCTGTTGGCAGAGATACATGGAGGCATATGTGGTCACCACATTGGTGCAAGAGCACTTGTCGGCAAAGCATTCCGACAAGGCTTCTTCTGGCCAACAGCCCTCCAGGATGCAACTGCACAAGTAACCAAGTGTGAAGCGTGCCAGTTCCATTCCAAACAGATACACCAGCCAGCTCAAGCTCTCCAGACGATCCCTTTATCCTGGCCATTTTCGGTCTGGGGGCTCGACATCCTCGGCCCCTTCCCCCGAGCTGTCGGGGGCTTTGAGTTCTTGTACGTTGCAATCGACAAGTTCACAAAGTGGCCGGAAGTGGAACCAGTGAGGAAGGTGACAGCACAGTCATCAGTCAAGTTCTTCAGGTCGATTGTTTGCCGTTTCGGGATCCCGAACAGTATCATCACCGACAATGGCACGCAATTTATGAGCCGCACCTTCATGCAGTACGTCCAAGATCTTGGCGCCAAGGTCTGCTTCGCTTCTGTTGCTCATCCAAGAAGCAACGGTCAAGCGGAGAGGGCAAACACTGAAGTGCTGCGAGGCCTCAAGACCAGAACTTTCGACAGACTGCACAAGTGCGGAAGAAACTGGATCGAGGAGCTGCCGGTGGTTCTTTGGTCGATCAGGACGACGCCAAATCGAGCCACTGGCCAGACACCCTTCGCTCTAGTCTATGGAGCGGAGGCAGTTCTCCCCACGGAACTCGTATACGGGTCACCTCGAGTGCTCGCTTATGATGAGCTCGAGCAAGAGCAGCTGCGGCAAGATGACGCGCTGCTCCTTGAGGAAGACCGTCTCCAGGTTGCTGTGCGAGCCGCTCGCTACCAGCAAGCTCTGCGCCGCTACCATAGCCGCAGAGTCAATGCCAGGAGTCTCGAGGAAGGCGACCTTGTTCTTCGGCGCGTTCAGTCGGCCAAGAATTCCAACAAGTTGACGCCGAGGTGGGAAGGCCCTTATCGGGTGAAACGAGTCACTAGGCCCGGCGCTGTCCGCCTTGAGACCGAAGATGGCATTCCGGTGAGCAACTCCTGGAACGTTGAGCATCTTCGTAAGTTTTACCCATAAGGCGCGGTTGTCGGACCCTGTCCGGCAACCACCTTTCTGTACAAGTCTTGCCGCTGTTGCATGTAATCCTTTGTACAGAGCCGGGCGCAGACCCCGTGCACTAGTAAAGTTCATGTGCCCCGCACATCTTGTCAGTTTCCTTATGCTATGATCCTTTTTCGCATATATTATCTGACACTTTGTGCAGCATCAGGCCCCGGTAAGCGATAACGAGCCCAAGGCTCCATATCATTGCTTTATTTCTCTGTCTCTTTCTCAAAAGAAGGAAGGTTCCCTCGCCCACAAGGTTTACCGGAGGGGAAGGAGAGGATAATGGTGTGGACCAGGCCGTTCAAAAAAAGAAAAAAAAGAGTTTCTCCTTGCCGGGAAGCAGACGACAGAAAAGCTAAGTTGCTAAAGCTTGAGCAATCAGTTTTTGAGTTATTTTCCTTGAACGACCGTGCTTTGTATGGAAAACCTGTGCACGGAGGAACCAATTCACAGCTAGCTGCGCCCTTACTCTGTTTCGAGTCCGCTCAACGACTTAAGTGAGCTGCTAGCGCCCTTACTTTGCTTCGAGTCCGCTCAGCAACTTAAGTGAGCCGCTAGCGCCCTTACTTTGTTTCGAGTCCACTCAACAACTTAAGTGAGCTGCAACTAGTTGCGACAAGGTTGCTTGTCGGTAGCGGCCCCGCCAGCAGGCTGCTGAAGTTCCGCACTCGGCGCTCGCGGCAAGAGTGCCTACACCGACAAGTTTCCCTAAAAAGCATAGGGCAGGACCATACAAAGCCAAGAGTCGAGTAAAGGAAGTAACACAGCTATTTGTTGCCTAAGATAGAGTTATATTACAAGAATAACTTGTCGCGCCTCTAATAAAGTGTTCCCATGACATGACTGGCAGCGACAAGAAAAGAAGAAAATGGACGGCCTAATCTACGCGACCGCCGTCAACCCTTTTGACTTCGTTCACCCTGTCGACGATGGGTGCGACGAGGGCCTTAAGTGCGTCAAGATCAGCATCCGCCGGTAGCTTCCTAAGGACATTGGTGAGGTTGAGGCCCGGATTGCAGAAGGCCACCTTCACCAGCACCTTCTCCAGAACTCCGGCACAAATCGAGCGTGACTCGTCGGCCAACTGCTTCGGGATCCGTTCCCGGAGTTGCTGGAGCGCCACCACCACGCCTTTGAAGAACAAAGTGAGCTTGGCGCTGGGTTAGAGGTTCTCGTCGGAGGAATACCCGAAACCTGCCACCCCCAATTGCACCAGCTCCTCTTCGATGACTGCAGCAATGTCCATGAGGCCCTCCGTCCAGAGCTCCACATTATCTCTGAGAAGATTCTGGGTTTCGGCGGCCCTCGCAAGCAGCGCCTCGTTGGCCTCGATGTCCTTCTTCAAGTCTGCCTCCCGTTTCCTAGCGCTGTCCAACGTCTCCGTCAAGGTGGCCAGCTTCAGCGTCAAATCGGCGTTGGAACCCTTTGCGGCGCTTAATTCCTTGCCCCTCTCGGCGAGTCGGCCCTGCAGCTCACCGTGGGCAAGGGCGTCCTTCTCGCGCTCTAGCTTGAGGGCGGCAAGCTCTTCGCCACCTACCTTCAGATCAGTTTCTAGCTGCGCCACCTTTGCCTCCAATTCTTTCTTGGCGGCCTCGGCAGTCGCAGCCGTATCCTTTGCCTCTTGGAGCGTCCCGCCAAGTGCCCGTTCGCGCGCGGCAAGCTCCTCTTCGTGGCTGTCGAGGTTCACTTTCCGCTGAGTCAGCTCGCCTTCTCGCGCGTACAGCTTCTCGCCGGTGAGCCGCTGCTGTTCTTCGGCTTCGGCCTTCTCGAGGAGGAAGGCCTTCCGTTCCTCGGCAAGCTGCTCCTGCTCCTCCGCCAAGGCCCGGAGAGTTTCTTGACGAAGACCCCGGAGCTCCTCCGCACACTTCTCTATGTCCACGCTCGCCCTCGCGGCAAGCGCTCCCCGGGACTCCAACTTGACTTGGCGGGTGCGGTAGAGCGCCAGCAGCCTCCGCAGCAGCCGCTCCTCCTCGGGCTCTTCACTGCTGCTTCCCGGCGCGTCGATGATCGACAACCCGGCGGAGGCAAGCACCTCTCCATCCAGAATTTCTCCTTCCACCGGCGCCCTGGAGCTCGACGCCCAGGGGAGCTTGATGAAGATACCCTCGCCAGTCTTCAGATAGGCGCCAGGCAGGGGCTCCTTGGAGCCTGACGCTGCGGCAGCGGCGGAGGGATCGGCGGTCGGTGCAGCGCCTGATGCTCTTGCGGCCTCGGGGCCATCAGTGTGATCGCCAAATCCCCCGCCAGCTTCCTCGGCGGCAGCCTTGGCGGCCTCTTCGCCGGCGGGCACGTTAGCGCCGGCTCCTTCTTCGGTGGCCGCGGGATCATCAGTATTGACGCGCGCGTCTTCTTCGCCGCCCGCCTCGGTCTCCATCGGATCTGTAGAAGGTGGGTCTGACGACCAAAGAAGAAGGAAAAATCAAACAAGTGTTCGAGAAGAGAAATCAGCGGAAGACTACAAGGAAAGTTTCGGGCAAGAAGGGCTACCTGTGCTAGGATCTGCCGTCGTGGCCTCCACCACCGGCGGATCGTTAGCGCTGTCCCTTGCCGGAGACTCCTCCCTTGCCAGAGGCTCCTCCCTTACCGGAGGGCGCTCCCTTGCCGGGGAGTCCGCCCTTGGCGGCATAGTCGAAGCAGACGACGAGTCGGAGGAAATCACCACGCCCTCCTGATCAAGCTGTTCTGCTCCTGCACAAACAAAACAGAGATCGGATGTCAACAAAGGAAAAGAGCAACCACGCGCATCCAGAAGCAGAAGGTAAACCATATGCTTACGCTGGGGGCTGCGCTGGGGGCTGCTCTGCGAAGTGATGGCCGGGTCCGGCAGAGTAGTCTCGGACGCGCCTCCTGTCGTCGCAGTAGGCTCGTCCTCGATGACCACCACCTGAGCCTTGGCCCTCTTCGCCGCCCTCTGGGCCAGAGTCCTGAAAAGGAGAGCCCAGGGTGGATCAGATCCGATGCAAGACAAGATCAGCAAGTTGAAGAACTACAAGAACAAGCAAGGGAATCTTACTCTTCTTTATCTTCCTCATCGGAGCTGAGCGCGGAGAGGTCGAAGTTCAGCCCACTCTCGGCGCGGCGAGGTGAAGGAGTGGGATCCCTTGGCCGCTTGGCGGGGACCGCGGCACCTGCCCGAGACGACCCCGCCCCAGTTGCCACTACGATGGGAGGCGCCCCCGCGGCGACCGCACTTGCCGCGGTGGAGCGCGTCGTGCGGCGCTGCGGCTGTTGACCAGCTTGCCGCCCTGCTGCATCCCCGATCCTACTGAGGCGCCTTCTTGGCTGCACTGGGGGCTGCGTTCCGGGTCCTGCTCCCGGCAAGCTCCCCGGAGGTGGCGGGCCGCCCGTACCCTCGGCGGGCTCGTTCGACTCGGCGTCGGGCGCGGCGAGCTCTTCTTCCTCTTCGGGCTGCTCCCGTTCGGCAATGCTCATCGCCAACGCCGCGTCCGCTTCCTCCACGGTGAACCCGAATTCACCCGCGGCCGCGGCTGCCACCGCCTCTTCCGCCCTGGTGGCGATGCGCTCCATCTCTTGCTCAGTGGTGTCGCGGGTGAGGAGCTTCTTCTCGTCAGCATTGACCGCCACCTCCACGAGGCTGTCAAAGAACTGCTGCACGATGTCGCCGGCGGGCTCTTGCCAAGTTGGAGCGATCTCGTGCGAGTCACACAACGGCATCATTGCGCAGATATGGTCGCGCGAGGAGTTGTTGCACAGAGGAATGACACCTGCCGGCAACCTGAACCACTCGGGATGCTGTGGGTCATGCTTGAATATCTCCTTAAGCATCCCGTCCAACTCTAGGACGGTGAAATTGAAGTTAAGGCTTGGACGCAACCTCATTATATCCGCCGGGCCTCCAAATTCCCAGGCAGGTCTCCCCCTCGCCTGCAGAGGGGCGATGCGCCGGCAAAGGAAATCTGTGCTGAAGCTCCTACAGTCAACCCGGCAAGCCTGAGACGCAAGATCCGAGTGGTGGCAATCGTCAGCTTGTCGTCATCCGCGGACAGAGCGCTCCAGTCATTGCCGCGCACTGCTGAGGCTTGGCACAGGGCGGTGAACGGTTGCGGGCTCTCTTCTACAATCCAGCACCAATCTGCTCTCCACTCGTCCCACTTGCTGCGGAGTTCCCCCTCCAGATAGGTCTCCCTCTTGCCGGCCCGCGAGATCCAGGCAATCCCGCCGGCAAGAGGTTCCCCTCTCTCGACACGAGGCATAAAGAAATGGCGGAAGAGAGCTATGTTGGGGTGGACTCCGACAAAGTTTTCGCATAGATGGGCGAAAACTGCCATGGTCAGAACAGCGTTGGGGGTGAAATCAAGGAGGTGGAGTCCGTAGGTGTTCATAATATCACAGAAGAAATCAGAGAATGGCGGGCAGAGCCCGCAGTAGAAGAACACGGCGAAGAAAGGATACCCGTTAGCTGGAGCTGCTCGCGAGGCGACGGCGGAAAGTACCTTTGTGCGCGGATGCGCCCGCGTCTCCGTCGACCAGAAGAGATAGTACCACTCCCTCAGCTCCTCCGCGGAGAGCTCGGGGGGGAAAGTAGCCCGCTCCTTCCGCAGCGCCTCAAGCCGTTGCGCTTCGGTCGACTTCACAGCTTTCGCGGTCGCAGCCTTCGTGGCCTTCCCCTTTCCAGGCTTCGGAGGCATGGCGGAGGCGATGGGGGAGATCGACGGCGCTGGTGGTGGCGGCGGCGACGAGAGCGGACCGCTGCCCTCTTTCGACTTTGGAAGCGGAGGGGGGCGGCGGAGGCTTCTGAGATTGCAACAGCGAATGGCGAGGATGGAGGAAATGCCCCTGTTTCCCCTGCTTATAAAGAGGGACGGGGCGGACGTTTCGGCCTTCCAAGTGAACAAACTCCCACGATCTCTCCCACGACGCCGCGTTTGACGCGTGCAGTTCTGGGCGTGCGCGGTGGGAGCAGAGTTAGATTCGGCGTGACCTAGGCCGCGCGTGCCCGTGCACTGTTTTGGGCCTGGCCCAACAGCGCTCGGCACCGTGTATGGCCCAGGCCCGGGGGCTCCTGTCGGTGTACTAGAGTAGGGGTACCCTATTACCCCGAACTCGTGCACGGGCAGTTGCAGCGCCCCGCGGCAAGGCTTGCCGGGTGACCGCCAGGACCCTCCGTGGTTCCCTTGAAGACCATTCAAGAACAAAGTACTCAAACCAAGGCCCCGGTAAGAGGAGCTTGCCGGGAAGACCAACCGAGGCCCCGGTAAGAGGAGCTTGCCGGGAAGGCCAACCAAGGCCCCGGCAAGAGGAGCTTGCCGGGAAGAGACAAGACCCCGGCAAGAGGAGCTTGTCGGGAAGGCCACTCAAGACATACCAAGAAAGCTTGCCGCGACGCGCCCTGCGTCCCGGCAAGATCCGGCGAGCGACAAGCTTCCGGACGCGACAAGACGACGGCCGCGGCAAGGAGCTTGCCGCGGGAAACCCCCACTACGTGCCCACGCTCCAGCTCACCTGCTAACATGTCGCTCTGGGAGAGAGGCCGTGCAGCTAGGGGTACGTGGTGGCAAGCGGAGATGAAGAGAAGCCCATCGTGGCAAATGGTGGCACTCCTAACGGTCACCTTTTGCACTGTTTAGGAGACTCAGACAGGCATTTAATGCCCTTGTCCCCTGCCGTCAGAGTTAGGTAGGGTGCACTGTATCCACAGTAGCAATAGCTACACCTACCACATCCTTTTCCATTTTACCCTTCTTGTCTACGTTGCCCCCTGTCGGTGACCCCTTGAGTATAAAAGGAGGCCCAAGCGCAACGTAGAGGGGGTTCCGAGGGTCGGGGAGTTCAGAGACTCGGCCAGCTCGGCTCGTTGAACACCAGAGACACTCTTACGCTCAGTCTGGCAGCGTCCATCACTCCTGAGCAAGAATCCAATATACACAAACAACCAGCAGTAGGGTTTTACGCATCTGTGCGGCCCGAAGCTGGGTAAAAATCCCCCCGCGTGCACTGCCTCGATCCGCTCTTTGTGCGCTCTCCGCCCCCCACCGAACCGAAAAGGGGCCCTGTCCCCATAGGTGTTGGCAGGAATCAGCATCGCCCCCGACAGGTGCTAAGGCGAAGCCCTGCGACGGTAGAACATCAAGATCGTCACCACGCCGTCGTGCTGACGGAACTCTTCCCGTCACTTTGCTAGATCGGAGTCCGGGGATCGTCATCGAGCTGAACGTGTGCAGAACTCGGAGGTGCCGTTCGTTCGGTACATGGATCGGTCGGATCGGGAACACGTATGACTACTTCCTCTACGTTGTGTCAACACTTCCGTTGCCGGTCTACGAGGGTACATAGACAACACTCTCCCCGCTCGTTGCTATGCATCACCATGATCTTGCGTGTGTGTAGGAATTTTTTTGAAATTACTACGTTCCCCAACAGATGAGACATTCCTTTTTCATATAGTTTTAGTGGTAAGGGTTTTCCTAGTAGTGCGCGCCCTCCTGCATGGTCTCGACGCAAGTCATCTTCATTGCTGGCCCACCGTCATCTTCATCCTGCACAAGATCTGCCGTGGCTGTGGCATCCTCGTCAGCCATACTCTTGTGGTACTCACGGGCCTAGTGGCCCTTGATGCTGCAATATCGGCACTTGTCTCGGTCGTCGTTGTCGGCACCTCATCCGAGTCCGCCCTGGGTGCGAGCACCGCCTCTGTCGGTGTCGCCTCCGTTGCTCGGGGCACCTCCACCACGTCCTTGATGCTTCCTCGCCTCCCACTTCTTTGAGAATAGGAGTTGTTCGCCGCCGAAGCTCTCGCGGCCATTGTCAAGGCGGTCCTTCACCACCCGCAACCGGCCCATGAGCTCCTCGATGGAGAGCTCGCTTAGGTCAAGCAAAGTCTCGATGGAGACCGCTACCTGAGCGAAGCGAGGTGGCATGACGCGGAGAAATTTCCACATGACTCTCGCGTCGTCCATGGTATCGCCGAGCACTCGGAGTTGCGACGCAAGGCTGGAGATCCGCATGGCGAAGTCATTGACGATCTCGCCCTCCTTGAAAGTGATGTTCTCGAAGTGCGCCCGCAGCTTCTGCGCGTTCGCCTTGCGCACACGGTTGTTGCCGAGGTGCTGGGTACGGACGGCTTCCCGTGCCTCCTTGGCGCTTGCCTTCGCTGCGAGCATGTCATGAATATCCGGCGGTGTGGCGCGCATAAGCATCGCCATGGCTTTCCTGTCTTCCTTTCTCTCGATCAGGTCGTCCTCAATGGGAACCCAGAGGCTCGCCGCATGGAGGTTGCACTCCATGATCAATGCCCACTCGTTGTAGTTTGAGCGCGTGAGCACCGGGAAGGTAATGGGCATCCTTGATATGTCCATTTTCCATCATGCTTTTATATCAATATTTATTGCATTATGGGTTGTTATTACACCTTATGTCACAATACTTATGCCTATTCTCTCTTATTTTACAAGGTTTACATGAAGAGGGAGAATGCTAGCAGCTGGAATCCTGTGCTGGAAAAGGAGCAAATATTAGAGACCTATTCTGCACAACTCCAAAAGTCCTGAAACTCCACGGGAGTCATTTTTAGAATATATAAAAAATATTGGCGAAAGAAGCACCAGAGGGGAGCCACCCACCATCCACGAGGGTGGGGGGCGCGCCCAACCCCCCTGGGCGCGCCCCCTGTCTCATGGCCCCCCTGGCAGGCCTCCGGTGCCCATCTTTGGCTATATGAAGTCTTTTGCCCTGGAAAAAAAATCATAAGCAAGCTCTCGGGATGAAACTCCGCCGCCATGAGGCGGAATCTTGGTGGGGAAGCATCCCTCCGGGAGGGGGAAATCATCACTATCGTCATCACCGTCAATCCTCTCATCGGGAGGGGGTCAATCTCCATCAACATCTTCACCAGCACCATCTCATCTCAAACCCTAGTTCATCTCTTGTATCCAATCTTTGTCCCAAAACCTCAGATTGGTACCTGTGGGTTGCTAGTAGTGTTGATTACTCCTTGTAGTTGATGCTAGTTGGTTTACTTGGTGGAAGATCATATGTTCAGATCCTTTATGCAAATTAATACCCCTCTGATTATGAACATCAATATGATTTCTGAGTAGTTACGTTTGTTCTTGAGGACATGGGAGAAGTCTTGCTATAAGTAGTCATGTGAACTTGGTATTTGTTCGATATTTTGATGATATGTATGTTGTCTTTCCTCTAGTGGTGTCATGTGAACGTTGACTACATGACACTTCACCATTGTTTGGGCCTAGGGGAAGGCATTGGGAAGTAATAAGTAGATGATGGGTTGCTAGAGGGACAGAAGCTTAAACCCTAGTTTATGCGTTGCTTTGTAAGGGGTTGATTTGCATCCATATGTTTCATGCTATGGTTAGGTTTACCTTAATACTTCTTCTGTAGTTGCGGATGCTTCCAAGAGGCGCTAATCATAAGTGGGATGGTTGTCCAAGTAAGGGCAATACCCAAGCACCGTTCCACCCACATATCAAACTATCAAAGTACCAAACGCGAATCATATGAGCGTGATGAAAACTAGCTTGACAATAATTCTCATGTGTCCTCGGGAGCACTTTTCTTTATATAAGAGTTTGTCCAGGCTTGTCCTTTGCTACAAAAAGGATTGGTCCATTTTGCTGCACCTTATTTACTATTATTACTTGTTACCCGTTGCCAATTACCTTATCACAAAATTATCTGTTACCGATAATTTCAGTGCTTGTAGAGAATACCTTACTGAAAATTGCTTATCATTACCTTCTGCTCCTCGTTGGATTCGACACTCTTACTTATCGAAAGGACTACGATATATCCCCTATACTTGTGGGTCATCAAGACTCCTTTCTGGCGCCGTTGCCGGGGAGTGAAGTGCCTTTGATAGGTGGAATTTGGTAAGGAAAGATTTATATAGTGTGTTGAAATTTACTGTCACCTGTTACTATGGAAAGTAATCCTTTGAGGGGCTTATTCGGCGTATCTTCACCCTGACCAGTAGAGCAAAGAGTTGCTCCTCAGACCTACTGAACGTACTGAAAATGTGAATCATGATACCTGATAAAAAGGAGAGCCAACTGTCAGTGTATTTATCTTCAAACTATACAAATTAATCGCGACTTTGACCATGTGGTGATCCAGAAAATTTTCCAAACCCTGAAAAAACAGCAAAGCAGCTCAGCTTAATGACCCAAACATACAACTAATGGAAATACTATAATGTAGAGATTAGCGACGATAGGAATAAATAGTCCAAATAATACCTGAACAACTCAAAAATTATGGCTGAGAGATGTTCATCTGAATTCTAAATGTGTGG
Source organism: Triticum dicoccoides (assembly GCF_002162155.2). Classification (NCBI taxonomy): domain Eukaryota; kingdom Viridiplantae; phylum Streptophyta; class Magnoliopsida; order Poales; family Poaceae; genus Triticum; species Triticum dicoccoides. The sequence goes on from NC_041386.1 coordinate 610,794,268, forward strand.
TGCTCTGAAAACAGTACAGAGGTTTAGAGACCCTATTATTACTTGCCATTTCTAAACCATTTTTTTCTTAAAACAATTATGTACAAGTGAAGTTGTAAAATTGTGAAGCTACCGAGATGACACTAAGATTAACATATTGCTGCCATTCCTGACTTGAAGCTTTTACTCAAACTGCTGCTACGTATGAAAACTCTATATTAGCTTCTCGACTTTTTGAGGACATACATACATTGAGAATAGTAAGTAAACAACGCATGTTAATACAGTGGAAACTGAAGTTGTAGCTCCAAACACGGAAGATAAAATTTAGGAAATTTCAACTTGGAGAATGAAAATATATGCCAATTAGATGATATACAGCATTTTCTTTAAGTGCTGATGGTGCTTCATACTAACAAACTTGTGACATTCAGAGAAGTGAAACATTTGGAAAGGCGGTGGTTGCGCCGCTGATGCCTTTATTGCAGAGAGGAACTGAACATCGAGCCCGATCCGCACCCAGCCATCTCCCATCACATTTTCCCTCCTTTGCTCTCCACACAATGCATGCCAGCAGCGTACAACACTTGCCACGAGGGCCTGGAGAGGATCTGAATGTTGAAGTTGTATGCTGCATTTCATGGTTTGAAATGTAACTGTGCACTCCAAAACGGTTATACAGTAGATTATCCATAGACTAAATTTGATTAGCTGAGCAATTCTATGAAATAGTACATAATACGTCAGTAGTAAGGCATGATCAGTTGTCCTGAGATAACACATAATACATGCAGTAACAAGTGACAAGAGTGAGCTTTCAACTTGCTTCTTCAACAGCATTGCCCTACGTGTCTTCAATAATCAAATATTGATTATTAAGAAGGCCACCAGATAATCTCTCACACAAAAAGAAGACCTGGATTAAAAGGGAAGTCAATTTTTGATTTCAAGAAATAGAGACACAAGGAAGGTAGATTACCAGTAATAAGCAGCAAGACTGCAAGACGACACCTAGAGGTCCAGGATAAAAAACTGATGTCAATTCTCCAGTTCAAGAAAATAGATACATGGGGCAGCTAAGTTAGCATATGTTACATACACACCACCAAAATGACTTGGTAATTTTGGTATTGACGTGCACAATAATCCCTTCTTTCCAAAAGGGTATCGACACAAACATAGAGTTCACGCAACTATGTAACAACCAAAGATTCTTGATTTGAATTCTACATGCATCAACAAATAGCTTATCGAAAAAGGCATCTTGGCCCGCTTTATAAATAAAGGCACAACCACAATAAAACCACACCACAAACGGAGGTCCAGTGGTAACATAAATGTTCGAAAATTACATTGAAATAAAGTACTTGCTGGGGGAAACAGCAAAACAAGCTGACAAAACCCTAAAGTTGATACATACTGCAGCTCATAGTGGATCCAGTTCGTACATACTACAGCTCATGAGGATACAAACATCTAGGACATTAAAAAGCATCAGCGGACTCATCAACGTTTCCTAAATTTAAGCTTTTACTCAAACAGTTGCATACTTATGTAGAATATGAACTGCCGCTACCTACGAAACTGTACATTAGCTCCTTTACTTTTTGAGGACATACATAGTAGAGTGGAAACTAAAGTTGTAGCTCCAAACACGGAAGATAACAATTAGGAAATTTTAGTGCTTTCAATTGCATGATTACAGCATTTTCATTAAGTGTAGACGGTCTTTGACACTAACAAAGTACTAACATTCAGAGAAGTGACAACATATGGAAAGGTGGTGGTTGCATCGCTGATACCTTTGTTGCAGAGAGGATCTGAACATCGAGCCCGATCTACACCCAGCCATCTCCATCACATTTTCCCTCCTTTGCTCTCCACACAATGCATGCCTGCAGCGCACGATACTTGCACGAGGGCCTGGAGAGGATCTGAATGTTGAAGTTGTATGCTGCATTCCATGGTTTAAAATGTTACCGGGGACTTCAAAAGGGGTACATAGTACATTATCCACATATTAATTCGATATCTGAGCAATTCTATGCAGTGGTACATAATTCATCGGCGGTAAGGAATGATCAGTTGTCCTGCGATGGATCATAATACACGCAGTAACAAGTGACAAGAGTGAGCTTTCAACTCGCTTCTACAACAGCATTGCCCACATAATTCCTGGTGCTGTACTTTCCAATATAGATTAATGAAGGCAAATTACCAATTGCGCAATCATTTAATTAAACAGTAGAGATCGAAGCTCTTCTACAAATTAGGTGCAACTTGCAAGTCAACAGAGAGGACAATTTGCTACATCACATTGCTAGGCAGAGCAAAAAAGAAACAGGAAACACATGTGGATTATCAAATATTTATTATTAATAAGGCCACCATATAATCTCTCGGACTAAAAGAAGGACTAGATAAAAACCGGCAAAGCCAACTCTTGAGTTCAAGAAATAGAGAAACTAGGAAGGTAGATTACCAGTAATAAATAACAAGAAGACACCTAGAGGCCCAGGATAAAAACGCGAAGTCAATTCTCCAGTTCAAGAAAATAGATACATAGGGCAGATTAGTTAGCACATATTACAAACACATAGGAAAATGACTTGGTAATTTCGGCATTGACGCGCACAACAATCCCTTCTTTCCAAAAGGGTATTGACACAAACGTAAACTTCATGGAACCATGTAATAACCAAAGATTCTTGATTTATATTTTACATGCATCAACAAAGAAGCTTACCAAAAAAGTTATCTTGCCCCGCTTTATAAATAAAGCTGCAACCATCATTATTAATAAGGCCACCAGATAATCTCTCGCAAAAAAATAAGACCTGGATAAAAACCAGTAATAAGTAGCGCCGACACCTAGAGGCTCAGGATAAAAACCGAAGTCAATTCTCCGGTTCAAGAAAACAGATACATGGGGCAGATTAGTTAGCACATAGTACAAACAAACACCAAAATGACTTCGTAATTTTGGCATTGATGCACACAATAATCCCTTCTTTCCAAAATGGTATTGGCACAAACATAGATTTCATGCAACTATGTAACAACCAAAGATTCTCGATTTGAATTTTACATGCATCAACAAAGAAGCTTACCAAAAAAGACATCTTTCCCTGTTTTACAAATGAAGCCACAACCACGATACAACCACACCGCAAACGGAGGTCCACAAGTAACATAAAGGTTCGAAAGTACAACGAAATAAAGTACTTGCTGGAGGCAACAGCAAAACAAGCCGACAAAACCCTTCAATTCATACATACTACAGCTCATAGTGGACCTAATTCATACATACTGCAGCTCATGAGGATACAAACATCCAGGACATTAAAATTCATCAGCGGACTCATCAAACTTCAGGTGAAAGGCCAACCGTTCACAACATAACCATGTAGCGATGAAAAGAAGTCATGCGGAACAAGACTTTGCTTGAGCTGCAGTTGAGTAGGTTGGACACCTATGTGATTGAAAGTGGCGACCAACTTGCCATCCATCTCAACCTGAACTAGCCAGTCAGGAAATTTGACCAGGACAAGCAACTCACCATCCCCAGGCACGACCACCGTTTCCCAAGTCATCGTCGTCGCGTTTTCCACACGACGCCCTAATCTCTGCAAGCGGCGGTTCAATGTGGCACTTGAAGGTCCAGACCTCGCTTGCATAGTCCTGCAACACCCAGATATCAATGCTTGTCGCTTTGTCGTTAAAGCTAGACGTGCCGAGCATGCCATCCATCTCAAACAGCCCATCACAGGTGGTACCACGAACAACCGGGACGCGCATCTGTCAGAATGTCTCAGCTGTGTTGTCAAATACGATTATCATGTTGCTTTCGCCCTCGTGCTGCTGCACTGTAACACCCCGGATGTAACTTTCCCAATTTGTACTCCAACTCCTGTCATTTCCGGCGTTAAGTTATATTTATTTCCTCGGGTTCGGGTTTTGTCTCCGTGTGTTGTTGTCGTTGTCATGCATCTCATATCATGTCATCATGTGCATTGCATCTGCATACGTGTTCGTCTCTTGCATTCGAAGTCCGTTTTGCATTCCGGCGCTTCGTTCTCCTCCGGTGGTCATTTCTAGCTTTCTTTCGTGTGTTGGGATTAAACATTTACGGATTGGACCGAGACTTGCCAAGCGGCCTTGGTTTACTACCGGTAGACTGTCTGTCAAGTTTCGTACCATTTGGACTTTGTTTGATACTCCAACGGTTAACCGAGGGACCGATAAGGCCTCGTGTGTGTTGCAGCCCAACACCCCTCCAATTTGGCCCAAAACCCACCTAACTCTGCTCCATCATCTAGAGCGTTCGATCACGATCGCGTGGCCGAAAACCACACCTCATTTGGACTCTCCTAGCTCCCTCTATGCCTATTTAAACACCCCCAGATTTTCGGATCTCCTCCTACCTCCGAAACCCTAGAAATCGTCCCCGCGCCGCGCCGGACGAAAACCTGCCGACGGACATTGTCCGGCCCGCCTCTCCGCCGCCACGTGGCACCCCGGGATTCGTCCCCCGGGCGCGCCCACATCGCCCGCCGCCGCCACTCCAGCCGGCCCGCCAGGCCCGGAGCGGGCCCTCCTCCGCCGCCGCTCGGGCCAGAGCGTCGCGCCACCACCCACCTCGTGTTCCCCCGCGCGCCGCTCGCCGCCTCCGCACCGCCACCACGCCGCTGCCGCGCCGCCGTCGCGCGCCATCGCCGCCCGGAGCTCCTCGCCGGCCCCGTCGCCTCCGCCCGCCGGCACCA
>NC_041386.1:610799277-610808793 GCF_002162155.2 Triticum dicoccoides
CACCAGCCGCCGCCACCGCGCCCTACGCTGCCGCCCCCGGCCACCGGCGTCCGTGCCCGCCGGCCGCAGCCGTCCGGCCTCCCCCTCGTCACCGGCAACCTCCTCCTCTCCGGCAGCTATAGTTCCTCGCCGGAGTTCCTCGATTTCCGTGCGCGAGATCTAGATCCAAAAAACCCTAGAGGATGATTTTTTTGTCCAAGTCCCGAAATTCTCAGTCCAAGTGCTCATGTTCGCGGCTCCATAACTTTGCATCCCTAGCACCGATTCATGCATGTAGCATATCAAAATGTTCATCTCAGAGAGTACATCATTTCATTCCATTGCATCATTTTCATTTGAGTTCATCTTGATGCCCGAAATGCTGTTAGAAGAGGGCTACTTGAGTTAATTGTCAGATCTGTTACTCCGTTTAGCACTTTTGTCATTTTTGCCATGATTATTGTGTGCTTGATATGCCCGTGAGTTCTACATATGTTTTGTTAAGGGCTTTGTCATCTCTCCAGAGGTGCAACCCATGTATTTTTAGGATGTGTGTAGTGACTAGTGCAAGCTTGCAAAGTGGTGCACTTGCTAATTCCGTTTTCAGGGACTTAGTAATTTCACCAAGTCCTGGAGCTGTTTATCTCATGATGCCATATGTTCATGTTGTTTCCTATTGATCTGTGCCTCTTTTGAGGATGAGCAGTAAGGATGTTTTGTTAATATTGTAGTGCTCTATCCATCCATGTCTTTGTTTGCAATTATGGAGCACCCTAGCTTGAGTCAATCAAGCTCTACTTTGGCTACTTTGTGAATCTGGGCAGATTGTCAACTTGTTTGCAATTTTGCCGGTGATGTTGTAGTTGATCCGTGCATGCTATGCTATTGTTCTTGCCATGTCTAGCTTTAATTTTGTGCCTTCTTGATAGATGTATGCTTGCCTTGCCATGACTTGCAACGTAGTGAGTGCATCGAGCTCGTAAACATGCCTACTTGAGCTATATTTCAGCTTGCTCCAGTTTTCACTTAAGTATGAAAACTGATTATGTTTTTGCTATGTTCACATGCTTGCAATTGTATTTTCTGGTCCTGTTTGGCTCAAGGTCACTAAGGGACTTTTGTTAAGCTCTTTGAGTAGCTCCATGCCATGCTTTACTTTTCCATGTTCAGATCCTGTAGCATGTAGTTTTGTTGCTCCGAAGAGGGCTACCTTGATCTGAAATTCCAGACAAGTGTTAATTTCACTAAGTCTGAGATCTGTTTGCCATATGCATTTTTGCCATGCTTGTTTGAACCTGTTAATGGATGAATTGGCCGTAGCTCAGTGCTAGACTTTTGTTAAGCATCTTGTGTTCATCCCTGTCATGTATTTTGTTGTCATGTTTGGGTGATGTAGCATGTTCATCTCATTGCATTTAGATGCCTACATGCTGTAAATCGCAGACCGGTGTCATATTTGAATCGATTGCCATTTCCAAACCGTAACTCCGATTCCGGTGTTCTTTATATTGTTTTCAAGCAATTTCGTCTCATCTTTTCAGTGGAACACTTGGTTTTCCAAGTTGAGGCCAGGTTCATGCATTTCCTGTCATATCTTGTATTTTGCATCCCGCATCGCATTCCGCATAGCATATCATCATTTCATCATATTGCTTGGTCTTGCACGTGGTTGATTGTATCCTTGTTTCTTGTTTGTCTTGTTTGGGTAGAGCTGGGAGACGAGTTCTCTAACGAGGAGCCCGTTGAGTTTGCTTTCGAGGATCCAGTCAACTCTGACAATTGTGCAGGCAAGATGATCATACCCTCGAAATCACTACTATCTTTGCTATGCTAGTTTGCTCGCTCTTTTGCCATGCCATTGCTACGATGCCTACCACTTGCTTGCAAGCCTCCCAAATTGCCATGTCAGACCTCTAACCCACCTTGTCCTAGAAAACCGTTGATTGGCTATGTTACCACTTTGCTCAGCCCCTCTTATAGCGTTGCTACTTGTAGGTGAAGATTGGAGGCTGTTCCTTGTTGGAACATCTTTTACTTACTTGTTGGGATATCATTATATTGCTATGTTATCTTAATGCATCTATATACTTGGTAAAGGGTGGAAGGCTCGGCATCTCGCCTAGTGTTTTGTTCCACTCTTGCCGCCCTAGTTTCCGTCATATCGGTGTTATGTTCCCGGATTTTGCGTTCCTTACGCGGTTGGGTTATATGGGAACCCCTTGATAGTTCGCCTTGATTAAAGCTTTTCCAGCAATGCCCAACATTGGTCTTACCATTCGCCACCTAGCCTTTTCTTTCCCTTGGGTTCTGCAGACTCAAGGGTCATCTTATTTTACCCCCCCCCCCCCGGGCCAGTGCTCCTTTGAGTGTTAGTCCAACCGAGCGATGTCCGGGGCTACCAGGGGCAACTCTGGGCTGGCCTACCCGACGTCTGGCTCATCTGAGTGTGCCCTGAGAATGAGATATGTGCAGCTCCTATCGGGATTTTTCGGCACATTCGGGCGGTGTTGCTGGTCTTATTTTAACTTGTCGAAGTGTCTTGAATTACCGAGATACCGAGTCTGATCGGAATGTCTTGGGAGGAGGTCTATTCCTTCGTTGACCATGAGAGCTTGTCATGGGCCAAATTGGGACTCCCCTGCAGGGATTTGAACTTTCAAAAGCCGTGCCCGCGGTTATGGGCAGATGGGAATTTGTTAATGTCTGGTTGTAGATAACTTGAACCTTAATTTAATTAAAATGAATCAACTGAGTGTGTTACCATGATGGCCTCTTCTCGGTGGAGTCCGGGAAGTGGACACGGTGTTGGAGTAATGTTTGCGCAGGCTGCTCTCTAGTTTCTTGCTCGCGCTTTGCCTCCTCTTCTCTCTCTCTTTTGCGAATAAGTTAGCCACCATACTTGCTAGTCGCTTGCTGCAGCTCCACTCATATTCACCTTGCCATACCTATAAGCTTAAATAGTCTTGAACGCGAGGGTGCGAGATTGCTGAGTCCCTGTGGCTCACAGATTACTGTTACACCAGATGCAGGGCCTGATGATTCCACTCCAGGAGATGCGTATGAGCTCAAGTGGGAGTTCGACGAAGACTCTCAACGTTACTACGTTTCCTTTCCCGATGATCAGTAGTGGTGCCCAGTTGGGGGTGATTGGGACCGTGTCGCATGTTGGGTTCTCTTTTATTTTGGCGCCGTAGTCGGGCCATGAGTGTTTGCATGATGTAATGTTATTTATGTACTTGATTGATGTGGTGAGTGTAAGCCAACTATGTTATCTCCCTTTTCATTATTATATTACATGGGATGTTGTGAAGATTGCCTAACTTGCGACATATGCTTTCAATGCGATTATGTCTCTAAGTCATGCCTCGACACGTGGGAGCTATAGTCGCATCGAGGGTGTTACAAGTTGGTAATCAGAGCCTTCCCCGACCTTAGGAGCCCCATTGCTTGATCGTTTTAGCGGCCGAGTTGTGTCTAGAAAAATGTTTTGAGTCTTTTAGGAATTATATATCGAAGAATTTAGGAATTCTTTTTACTTCCCAGTCTCCTCATCGCTCTGGTAAGGCATCCTGACGTAGAGTTTTGACTCTTCTCTTCTCAAATTTCACTAAAAAAATTTAGGATCACGCGGGTATCTTGGAATCGTTCCAATGGTTTTATGATGAGAACATTGTCTTGGTGCCTCCTGTCAGGGGTTTAGTGGAAGTGTCCCGGGGAGTTGAGCTCTGAGGTGTTGTCATCATAATTTTATCGTTGCAGTTCTGGAATACCTGAGTCTAGTACGCCGACATCGAAAATCTCTTTTATGCAGTTCGTTGGTGAGATAACCTCGACGCCACCCAGTACTGGGGCGGGAGTTCGGGAGTATCGCCATAACTTGTATAATGGATGCTTTTCGAAGGTTGAGGTAGATGGTTTCCGAAGGTTTCTTGGTTATGTGTTGAAGGATGGATACAGCTGGATGTAGGATTTGCTAGTTTGGGTGAGATATTATGCTTCCCCTGTATCCCCAACACCTGATTGCATAACCGGAAAGGTTCGGGAGTTTCATAGGTGGGAATTCTAGTATCTCTAGTTCTTCTTCCACGGATATTGGTTTGAGATTGGGTTTTCTTACCGATTATTCGTTCTTGATCCGTACCTTGTTGATGTATTTCTCTACCTTAATTCTACGTGGCTTCTCAATTTATGGATATGTGACCATTTCAAGAGAAATGCATTCGTTCATTTTGTTCGGATGTGAAGACTATATGTTGCAATTTTCATTCCGTTGGATTCAGCTTCAATATTTATCTATCAATGTGCTAATGGTGGTCAACCTCTTCAGGATGGCTCCTCCAACGCGCATGACTCCGAATCCTGATCCGCCACCACCTCCCCCTCCTCCGGAGGCATGGCAAGCTGTGATGGCCGCAACAAATGCAAACACACAGTTGATCATGCAAATTCTTCAAGAGCACAATCAAGGCAACCAAGGGAATCAAGGCAGCAATCAGAGTCACTTTGCTACACTTAACCAGTTCCTTGCTAACATGCCAAAGACTTTCAGCAATTGTGTTGAGGCAACCGATGCTGACGATTGGCTTGTGGATCTGTGTAAGCATTTCGAGTGCAGTAACGTCAGGCCTGAGGACTTTGTCAAGTTCGCTTCCTTCCAACTCAAAGATCAAGCTGCAGAATGGTTCCAGCAGTACAAGGATTCCAGAGGTGGACGTGTTATCACTTGGGATGATTTCCGTCGAGATTTCAGGGCTCATCATATTCCCCAGAGCGTGGTTGAAAGCAAGCGTGAGGAATTCCGCAATTTGAAGCAAGGCTCTTTATCTGTCTATGACTACAACAAGTTGTTCCAGAAGCTCGCCCGCTTTGCCAAGCAGGACGTCCCTGATGAGAAGAGCATGATATACCAGTTCAGGGGTGGTCTCAGAGAAGAAATTCAGCTAGCTCTTGTTCTCTTTGAGCCCTTGAGATACGATGAGTTCTACAACATGGCACTGAAGCAAGAGGCTGCTCAGTTGAGGTGTGATGCTTCCAAGAAGCGAGTCAGAGATGTTACTCCTTCTTCCTCTACTCAAGTGGCAAAGCAGCAGAAGTTTTGGCTTCCTCCTCCTCCATTCCGTCAGCCGTATCAGCAGAAGAGCAAAGGTGGCAGTGGTTCTTCCCACCCACCCAACCCTGGCTTTCAGAACAAGACTTCGTCTCAAGCTCCAAGATCGAGTGCTCCGTATCACCGTCCGCTTTCAGAGGTCACGTGCAACAAGTGCCAACAGAAGGGTCACTATGCCAACAAGTGTTTCAACCAGAGGCGTCTTCCTCCTCCTCCTCCTGTGAGATCAGCAAGTACAGTTGTGGTCAAGCATAACCCCAAGTCCGCCAAGGTCAACTTGATGAATGTAGCTCAGGCAGAGGACTCATCAGATGTCATCATGGGTAACCTTCCTGTTAATGATATTCCTGCAAAAGTTCTTTTTGACACGGGTGCATCGCATTGTTTCATCTCAAGGCCATTTGTTTTTAAGCATGAGTTGCCTTTACAAGATTTGCCTAGACAGTTATCTGTTGTTTCTCCGGGTAAATTCATGAATGCAAGCGCTATTACCCCAGATGTTTCTATCACATTGGGTGATTACAAGTTTCTCTCTTCTCCGGTGGTTCTTGGTAACTCGGATATTGATCTTATTCTCGGAATGGATTGGCTTTCTAAGAACAAGGCGCATCTTGATTGTGCAGCCAGGCAGATTCAATTGTCTCATTCATCTGAGGATGTAATTGTCTTTGCCGCTCGGGATAATACAATCCGTCTATTTTCTCTCAATGAGAAGGGTGAATTGGATGCCATCTCTCAAATTCCAGTCGTTTGCGAATATCAAGACGTCTTTCCAGAAGAGCTTCCAGGAATGCCTCCGCACCGGCCAGTTGAATTCGTTATTGATCTTGAGCCTGGTACGGAACCTGTGTGCAAACGTCCTTACAAGCTCGGACCTGAAGAGTTGAAGGAGCTGAAGAAGCAACTCGATATTCAAGAGAAAATGGGTCTCATCCGGCCTAGTTCTTCTCCATGAGGTTGTGGTGTTCTTTTTGTGAAGAAGAAGGATGGAACGGACCGACTTTGTGTTGATTACCGTCCAGTGAACAAGAAGACCATCAAGAACAAATACCCACTTCCCAACATCAATGAGCTGTTCGAACAACTCAAAGGTGCCCAAGTATTCTCCAAGCTTGATCTCCGCATGGGTTATCATCAGATTCGAATCCGTGAGCAAGATATTCCCAAGACGGCCTTCAGGACAAGCTTTGGTTCATATGAATACACTGTCATGTCTTTTGGCCTCGTCAACGCTCCTCCGACGTTCTCTCGCATGATGAATTTCATCTTCAATGCCTACACCAATGACTTCGTTTTGGTCTATCTCGACGACATTCTGGTTTTCTCCAAGAACAAGGAAGATCATGCCAAAAACTTGTGTTTGGTTCTTGATAAGCTCAGAGAACATCAGTTCTACGCCATGTTCTCCAAGTGTGAATTTTGGCTCGATGAGGTTCTTTATCTTGGTCATATCATCTCTGCCAAGGGCATTGCCATGAATCCTGAGAAGGTGTCTGCAATTGTGAATTGGGAACCTCCTCAGAACGTGAAGCAACTCCGTAGCTTCCTCGGTCTCGCAAGCTATTGCCGAAGATTCGTTGAAAACTTTTCTAAGATCGTGAAGCCTCTCTCTAATCTTCTCCAGAAGCACGTCAAGTACGTTTGGTCTCCGGAGTGTGACATTGCTTTCAACACTTTGAAAGAGAAATTGATCACTGCTCCAGTTCTGACTCCGCCTGATGAATCCAAGCCGTGCGAGGTCTTTTGTGATGCCTCTCTCCAAGGTCTTGGCGCAGTATTGATGCAAGAGAAGAAAGTTGTTGCTTATACCTCTCGCCAGTTGAAGCCTAATGAGAAGAACTACCCCACTCATGATCTCGAGTTGGCGGCAGTTGTGCATGCTCTTTTGACTTGGAGACATCTTCTATTGGGAAGAAAAGTGGACATTTTCACTGATCACAAGAGTCTCAAGTACATCTTCACTCAGCCTAATCTCAACCTCACGCAAACTCGATGGGTCGAAATGATTCAAGAGTATAATCCGAGTATCGAGTATACTCCAGGCAAGGCCAATGTGATTGCTGACGCTTTGAGAAGAAAGGCCTACTGCAACAGTCTGATTCTTAAGCCTTATCAACCCGAGCTTTGTGAAGTTTTCCGCAAACTTAATCTGCAAGTTGTTCCTCAAGGTTTCCTCGCCAACCTTCAAGTCTCTCCTACCTTAGAAGACCAGATTCGCCAAGCCCAGCTTCTTGATGCTATGGTGAAAAAGGTGAAGATTGGGATTGCCAAGAGTCAACCCAAGTACAAGTGCTACCGCCTTGATGACAAGGACACTCTCTTCTTTGAGGATCGTATTGTTGTGCCCAAAGGTGACCTCCGTAAAGTGATCATGAACGAGGCTCACAATTCTCTCCTCTCCATCCACCCTGGGAGCACGAAGATGTATCAGGACCTCAAGCAAGCTTATTGGTGGACTCGAATGAAGCGCGAAATCGCTCAATTCGTGAATGAATGTGATGTTTGCAGAAGAGTGAAGGCAGAACACCAAAGGCCAGCAGGTCTCCTCCAACCTCTTGCCATTCCAGAATGGAATTTTGACCACATTGAAATGGACTTCGTGACTGGGTTTCCAAAGTCCAAGTGTGGCAATGATGCTATATTCATTGTCATCGACAAACTCACCAAAGTGGCTCATTTTCTGCCTATCAAAGAGTCGATCACTGCAGCTCAATTGGCGGAACTCTATACCTCTCGTATTGTCTCTCTGCACGGTATTCCACAAGTGATCTCTTCAGACCGTGGCAACATCTTTACCTCGAAGTTTTGGGATTCTTTTCAGAAGGCCATGGGCACCAACATCCATTTCAGCACAGCTTTCCATCCTCAAACTAGCGATCAAGTCGAGCGTGTCAACCAGATTCTTGAAGATATGCTCAGGGCTTGTGTGATCTCCTTCGGCATGAAGTGGGAGGATTGTCTTCCTTATGCTGAATTCTCCTACAACAACAGTTTTCAAGCAAGTTCGGGCAAGGCCCCATTTGAAATTCTATATGGTAGGAAGTGCCATACCCCTCTCAACTGGTCTGAAACTGGTGAACGTTAGCTTTTGGGTAATAACTTAATCACAGAGGCAGAAGAAATGTGCAAAGTCATTCGTGATAACCTCAAAGCAGCCCAATCCCGCCAGAAGAGCTACTATGATAGTAAGCACCGTGATTTGGCTTTCGAGATCGGAGATCATGTTTACCTCCGCGTCTCTCCTATAAAAGGTACTCGTCGCTTCGGTATCAAAGGGAAGCTTGCCCCTAGATACGTGGGACCTTTCAAGATTGTCAGCAAGAGAGGCGACCTTGCATATCAACTCGAGCTTCCTTCAAACTTTGCCAATGTTCATGACGTGTTCCATGTCTCTCAGCTTCGAAAGTGCTTCAAGACTCCTGACCGCACCGTCAACTTCGAGGACATTGAGCTCCAAGAAGATCTCTCTTATCGTGAGCACCCAGTTGCTATTCTTGAAGAGACTGAACGCAAGACTCGCAACAAGTCAATCAAATTTCTCAAAGTCAAGTGGTCACACCATTCCGACCGTGAAGCTACCTGGGAACGCGAGGATCACCTCCGTTCTGAGTACCCGGCATTCTTTCAGTCCTAGATCTCGGGACGAGATCCTTTCGTAGTGGTGGAGTGTTGTAACACCCCGGATGTAACTTTCCCAATTTGTACTCCAACTCTTGTCATTTCCGGCGTTAAGTTATATTTATTTCCTCGGGTTCGGGTTTTGTCTCCGTGTGTTGTTGTCGTTGTCATGCATCTCATATAATGTCATCATGTGCATTGCATCTGCATACGTGTTCGTCTCTTGCATTTGAGCTTTTTCCCCGTTGTCCGTTTTGCATTCCGGCGCTTCGTTCTCCTCCGGTGGTCATTTCTAACTTTCTTTCATGTGTGGGGATTAAACATTTCCGGATTGGACCGAGACTTGCCAAGTGGCCTTGGTTTACTACCGGTAGACCGCCTGTCAAGTTTCGTACCATTTGGACTCCGTTTGATACTCCAACGGTTAACCGAGGGACCAATAAGGCCTCGTGTGTGTTGCAGCACAACACCCCTCCAATTTGGCCCAAAACCCACCTAACTCTTCTCCATCACCTAGAGTGTTCAATCACGATCGCGTCGCCGAAAACCGCACCTCATTTGGACTCTCCTAGCTCCCTCTATGCCTATTTAAACACCCCCCGATTTTCGGATCTCCTCCTACCTTCGAAACCCTAGAAATCGTCCCTGCGGTGCACCGGACGAAAACCTGCCGACGGACATTGTCCGGCCCACCTCTCCGCCGCCACGTGGCGCCCCGGGATTCATCCGCCCGGGCGCGCACATCGCCCGCCGCCGCCACTCCCGCCGGCCCGCCAGGCCCGAAGCGGGCCCTCCTCCTCCGCCGCTCGGGC
>NC_041386.1:610809377-610811692 GCF_002162155.2 Triticum dicoccoides
CGCCGGCGCCACCACCAGCCGCCGCCACCGCGCCCTACGCCGCCGCCCCCGGCCACCGGTGTCCGTGCCCGCCGGCCGCCATCGTCCGGCCTCCCCCTCGTCGCCGGCAACCTCCTCCTCTCTGGCAGCTACAGCTCCTCGCCGGAGTTCCTCGATTTCCGTGCGCGAGATCTAGATCCAAAAAACCCTAGAGGTTGATTTTTTTGTCCAAGTCCCGAAATTCTCAGTCCAAGTGCTCATGTTCGCGGCTCCGTAACTTTGCATCCATAGCTCCGATTCATGCATGTAGCATATCAAAATGTTCATCTCAGAGAGTACATCATTTCATTCCATTGTATCATTTTCATTTGGGTTCATCTTGATGCCCGAAATGCTGTTAGAAGAGGGCTACTTGAGTTAATTGTCAGATCTGTTACTCCGTTTAGCACTTTTGTCATTTTTGTCACGATTATTGTGTGCTTGATATGCCCGTGAGTTCTAAAAAATGTTTTGATAAGGGCTTTGTCATCTCTCCAGAGGTGCAACCCATGTATTTTTAGGATGTGTGTAGTGACTAGTGCAAGCTTGCAAAGTGGTGCACTTGCTAATTCTGTTTTCAGGGACTTAGTAATTTCACTAAGTCCTGGAGCTGTTTATCTCATGATGCCATATGTTCATGTTGTTTCCTAGTGATCCGTGACTCTTTTGAGGATGAGCAGTAAGGATGTTTTGTTAATATTGTAGTGCTCTATCCATCCATGTCTTTGTTTGCAATTATGGAGCAACCTAGCTTGAGTCAATCGAGCTCTACTTTTGCTACTTTGTGAATCTGGGCAGATTGTCAACTTGTTTGCAATTTTGCCGGTGATGTTGTAGTTGATCCGTGCATGCTATGCTATTGTTCTTGCCATGTCTAGCTTTAATTTTGTGCCTTCTTGATAGATGTATGCTTGCCTTGCCATGCCTTACAACGTAGTGAGTGCATCGAGCTCGTAAACATGCCTACTTGAGCTATATTTCAGCTTGCTCCAGTTTTCACTTAAGTATGAAAACTGATTATGTTTTTGCTATGTTCACATGCTTGCAATTGTATTTTCTGGTCCTTTTTGGCTCAATGTCACTAAGGGACTTTTGTTAAGCTCTTTGAGTAGCTCCACGCCATGCTTTACTTTTCCATGTTCAGATCCTGTAGCATGTAGTTTTGTTTCTCCAAAGAGGGCTACCTTGATCTGAAATTCCAGACAAGTGTTAATTTCACTAACTCTGAGATCTGTTTGCCATATGCATTTTTGTCATGCTTGTTTGAACCTGTTAATGGATGAATTGGCCGTAGCTCAGTGCTAGACTTTTGTTAAGCATCTTGTGTTCATCCCTGCCATGTATTTTGTTGTCATGTTTGGGTGCTGTAGCATGTTCATCCCATTGTATTTAGATGCCTACTTGCTATAAATCGCAAACCGGTGTAATATTTGAATCGCTTGCCATTTCCAAACCATAACTCTGATTCCAGCGTTCTTTATATTGTTTTCAAGCGATTTCATCTCATCTTTCCAGTGGAACACTTGGTTTTCCAAGTTGAGGCCAGGTTCATGCATTTCCTGTCATATCTTGCATTTTGCATCCCGTATCGCATTCCGCATAGCATATCATCATTTCATCATATTGCTTGGTCTTGCACGTGGTTGATTGTATCCATGTTGCTTGTTTGTTTTGTTTGGGTAGAGCTGGGAGACGAGTTCTCTAACGAGGAGCCCGTTGAGTTTGCTTTCGAGGATCCAGTCAACTCTGACAACTGTGCAGGCAAGATGATCATACCCTCGAAATCACTACTATGTTTGCTATGCTAGTTTGCTCGCTCTTTTGCTATGCCATTGCTACGATGCCTACCACTTGCTTGCAAGCCTCCCAAATTGCCATGTCAAACCTCTAACCCACCTTGTCCTAGCAAACCGTTGATTGGCTATGTTACCGCTTTGCTCAGCCCCTCTTATAGCGTTGCTAGTGCAGGTGAAGATTGGAGGCCGTTCCTTGTTGGAACATCTTTTACTTACTTGTTGGGATATCATTATATTGCTATGCTATCTTAATGCATCTATATACTTGGTAAAGGGTGGAAGGCTCAGCATCTCGCCTAGTGTTTTGTTCCACTCTTGCCGCCCTAGTTTCCGTCATATCGGTGTTATGTTCCCGGATTTTGCGTTCCTTACACGGTTGGGTTATATGGGAACCCCTTGATAGTTCGCCTTGATTAAAGCTTTTCCAGCAATGCCCAAGATTGGTCTTACCATTCGCCACCTAGCCTTTTCTTTCCCTTGGGTTCTGCAGACTCAAGGTTC
>NC_041386.1:610811709-610812081 GCF_002162155.2 Triticum dicoccoides
CATATCGGTGTTATGTTCCCGGATTTTGCTTTCCTTACGCGGTTGGGTTATAATGGGAACCCCTTGATAGTTCACCTTGATTAAAGCTTTTCCAGCAATGCCCAACATTGGTCTTACCATTCGCCACCTAGCCTTTTCTTTCCCTTGGGTTCTGCAGACTCAAGGGTCATCTTATTTTAACCCCCCCCCCCCGGGGCCAGTGCTCCTCTGAGTGTTGGTCCAACCGAGCGATGTCCGGGGCTACCAGGGGCAACTCTGGGCTGGCCTACCCGACGTCTGGCTCATTTGAGTGTGCCCTGAGAACGAGATATGTGCAGCTCCTATCGGGATTTGTCGGCACATTCGGGCGGTGTTGCTGGTCTTGTTTTAACC
>NC_041386.1:610812091-610822258 GCF_002162155.2 Triticum dicoccoides
TGAGTGTGCCCTGAGAAAGAGATATGTGCAGCTCCTATCGGGATTTGTCGGCACATTCGGGCGGTGTTGCTGGTCTTGTTTTAACTTGTCGAAGTGTCTTGAATTACCGAGATACCGAGTCTGATCGGAACGTCTTGGGAGGAGGTCTATTCCTTCGTTGACCGTGAGAGCTTGTCATGGGCTAAGTTGGGACTCCCCTGCAGGGATTTGAACTTTCGAAAGCCGTGCCCGCGGTTATGGGCAGATGGGAATTTGTTAATGTCCGGTTGTAGATAACTTGAACCTTAATTTAATTAAAATGAATCAACTGAGTGTGTTACCGTGATGGCCTCTTCTCGGCGGATACTGGGAAGTGGACAAAGTGTTGGAGTAATGTTTGCGCAGGCTGCTCTCTAGTTTCTCGCTTGCACTTTGCCTCCTCTTCTCGCTCTCTTTTGCAAATAAGTTAGCCACCATACTTGCTAGTCGCTTGCTGCAGCTCCACTCATATTCACCTTGCCATACCTATAAGCTTAAATAGTCTTGAACGCGAGGGTGCGAGATTGCTGTGTCCCTGTGGCTCACAGATTACTATTACACCAGATGCAGGGCCTGATGATTCCGCTCCAGGAGACGCGTATGAGCTCAAGTGGGAGTTCGACGAAGACTCTCAACGTTACTACGTTTCCTTTCCCGATGATCAGTAGTGGTGCCCAGTTGGGGGTGATTGGGACCGTGTCGCATGTTGGGTTCTCTTTTATTTTGGCGCCGTAGTCGGGCCATGAGTGTTTGGATGATGTAATGTTATTTATGTACTTGATTGACGTGGCGAGTGTAAGCCAACTATGTTATCTCCCCTTTCATTATTATATTACATGGGATGTTGTGAAGATTGCCTAACTTGCGACATATG
Source organism: Triticum dicoccoides (assembly GCF_002162155.2). Lineage (NCBI taxonomy): Eukaryota > Viridiplantae > Streptophyta > Magnoliopsida > Poales > Poaceae > Triticum > Triticum dicoccoides. Next base: position 610,812,984 of record NC_041386.1, read on the forward strand.
CCTTCAATGCGATTATGTCTCTAAGTCGTGCCTCGACACGTCGGAGCTATAGTCGCATCGAGGGTGTTACATGCACCCTGTACCAGTGCAGCCCGCCACGGGATAGAACGGACTTGGTGCCGAATATCACTTCTTTATGCACTTCCCCCGGCCTGACAATGCTTCTCGGCGGTTGGATGGAGCCCAACGATAAAACATAGCAGCCAGCTTCCCTCCCAGCTGCCAGACACGGGTATATCAGTACCCTGTATTCGACGGTTGGGGGGTGACGGTACATCCCCAAGAACGTGAAGTCCATAGGCACCATGAGGCGGGCATACTGACGGGCTGCTGGGTTGCAGATACCCAAGGACTCGCGGCGCCACCAGTCGAACACAACGAGGCCGTCAAAGGAGGCCACCAGATCTTTGAATTCGGAGGCTCGGCCAAGTAGCACGACGGGCTAGAGCTTGTCGGCGGCGGCCCGGTGGTCGAAGGGGATGATGTCTATGTCGCCACCGACCTTGTAGTGGCCGTAGTGGGGAAGGTTGCGGACGTAGAGGAGGGGGCGGGTGGGCTGGCGGGCGTGGTTGGCGATGAGGAAGTCACGGGCGGAGGTGGCTGTGCGCCAGGCACGGCAGACGGCACGGCAGCGGAGGAGCGATTTGGGGGGCAGGCGGACGAGGATGTCCCAGATGAGGATCTCATCCGGGATGCCACCATGAGGAGGCGTCGGCCCTCCCCTTGCTGCCTCCGCCATGGCGGCCGGCGTGAAGCTAGACCTGCATCTCGATTTGTCGCACGGTAGAGTGGACAAGTAGAGACGTGTGGGGAAAAGTGGTAGGTAGTGACGGCTGAGGGTTTCGTGGTCGTGGTCGTGGGGATAGGAATAATATGTGCCTTTTTTTCTTTTCTTTTTTTAACAGGTATTAGGCGCCGTAGGCGTCCAATTTCATTCAGCCCAAAACCAGCGTACAGCCCCTAAAAAACATGTTGTACAAAGTCCTGGAGATTTAGATGGGAAAGAAGATAGATTACAAGGCAACGCATGTGTGTTCTGTGAGCTGAACCATGCAACTACCTCATGAGCAACATTACGAGCAATACCATTGATCTTCCTAGATATGTGATACACCTGCATGTGGACATGTTTTGTTGACCCGAAGAGATCACAAGAGTGGTTCTAATAGTCCAAGGAATAGAATCAGCTGAAATAGGTTCTCAAAAACAAAAATCAACCATAAAAAAATTCCAATTCTTGATTGGCCCTCCCCTTCCCCTCGCGTCGCCCTCCCGAGGGCGACTCGAGGGTTCCCTCCCCCGGCCGCCGCTAACCCCCTTCTCGGACCTCCCCTCCTCACCGTCGCCGGAGGCAGTCGTCGGGCTCCCCACGCGGCCGCTGAAGAGGGCGGCGACGGGGTTCTCTGCCGCTCTGTCGCTGGGTAGGGGGCTAGAGCTCGGGGCGGCGGCTCCAGGTGGTGCGGGCAGCGTCCCTTAGCGCGGTGGGCCGCCTCTGCCCAGCTGTGTGGGTGACGGGCCCGTGGTGGATCCAAGCGGCTGGTGGTCGGGTCCCCGTGTGTGGCCTCTCCAGATCTGAAGATGCCTCCTTTGGCTACTGACGCGACCTCTCCTACGCCATGTCTTGCTGGATCCGGTGGACGACCCCATGGTGGTGGGGTGAGGAGCCCTGGATCGGGGTAACCTCTTGGTCCGCGGCGGCGGCCACATCGTCGGCGGCGCTCCGGGCGCCACTACTCTTCCCGAAGGCGACGTTGAGGTCCATCTCCCTCCCCTCCTCCCTCCCCTACTCCGGGTGAAAATCCACAGCCTTGGTTGGGCGGCGACGGTGCTCCTGCACCTCCTTCTTGAAGGCATCGTTTTGGGTTGTGGGATGGAGGATGGCCTAGGCAAGCCTTTGGTGTCCTAGTTAGCGGCGGATCCTTCGTCCAACAGTGACTTCCTGCCATGGAGGATCAATGCCCTCCTCAAGCTGCTTCATTTCCTCCTCTGCGCGGTCCCGTTGTCCGGTGGGTCGACGCCCTTGGCCTGGGCGAGAGGGGATAGTGGTCCCCTCTATGGCGATCTGGTCGTGTTGTTGGAGGAGTGTCGCTGGCTCGGCCCTCCTGGTGGCGTCGTTGCCCATTGCTCGCTGTGTCTTCTTGAAGTGCTCTATTCCTATGGCTACTCTCTGCGGCATGCTCCTGACGTGCAAGTTGCAATTTGTGGCTTCGGGTGTGCTCGAGTGGTAGCCCTGTTTTCTTGCTGGCTCTAGCGAGAGCAGCTCCGCTTTGCCTTCGGCGTGTCGGTGGTGAGCTCCTTCCTTGGCGCAATCCCGTCTAGCCCCTGTTAGGTCTCCAAGTTGTACTCTTTTTATTCTCTGGTCATAGATTTTAGCCTCATCGGTGCCTTGCATCTGCTGCCTGGGGTTGCATCCCCATTTTCCTTTTTATCTTTGGTTGTATGGTGTGCTCTTGTAATCCTGGTCGGTTGATGGCTTTGTTAATTCAAAGTCGGGTGAAGATCGAGCCCTACTCAGGCTCGGTTCGACCCTTTCATCTAAAAAACAAAAGTCAGGTGAAATACTTCTGGCCGCAGCCACTTTTGCAAAGAGATTAATCTGCAAAGCATGGGTCACTTTGGCCGCAAGAACAAGAGCCAAAGCTTCACCCTGAAGAGGAGATTAAGTGATCAGAGCCGATGTTTGAATCTGCACTTGAGTGTCCCTCTGGTCCTGCAAGATAGCTATGATGCCATGCAATAAGCCAGGGATTTTTCTTGCACATGAATGTCGCATCAGAGTAATCTTTTGATCTTGCGATAAGTACATCAGTGCGAAGGGTGCGGCCCCCTGATGAATCGTCATCACACTCATGGACCCTTGGATGTGGTGTTGCACATTAACCTGGCTAGGATCAAAAGAGTTCACCAAAGAAATAGTTTGATCAAGCAAAGTAGTAGCAACAATATACACATGATGAGGAAAAGAGCACTTTCTAGCAAAAAGGCAATCATTCTAGATTTCCGTATGCACCGCATGAAATTGAAAATGGTAAGTATTGATGCATACTTGCATAGGGGTAATTCATATTAAGTAAAGCATGAATAACACTATGCAAAGAGAGATGACTATGCCTTCAAATATCAGATCTAATGTACCAAGGATGACCAAACCAAGCTACTCGGGTAAGGTCACAAAGGAAAAATAGGTACATATCATTTTCACCTTGGTCAAAACGGCAACATATTTTTGGAAATCTGAATAGTGAGATGACCAGCCCTCAAACCTATGCAAGAGATTTACGAAGAAGTCTCCAACCGAAAGTTTTGACTCTCGGAACCATCCATTTGTTCTTCCAGCCCTACGTAAGAATGTCTTTAAACAGAGATATTGGTAGGAAGATTCCTTGGTATGTTATGAATATCACGCAAATACAACTAGTAAGTAGACATGGAGTTCCAGCCCTATTTGCCATTTGGAGTGAGATCCCAGCCAGGAATGTCTGAGTGATAATGGAAGCCATGTGTTCTTTTAAAAGAGCGTGAATGAAACTATAATTCCATTGTTTACCTGGACAGGATAAATAATGAGGACAACTGGTTGGATAATGAGATCGTTGTAAATGTCTGCTCAAGCTGAGCACAAAGGAGTACTCCAGATGGATATATTCCCTTGACTAACTTGGAAAAAATAGTGAGCTTTAAGTTTGGGGAGCATTTTAAGAATTTATGACCAGAAGGCATATTTAGGAGTACTTGCAATAGCAACCTAAATGGATGTATCGGGGAGCATTTGGATTTGAGCACTCAACAAAAATGAGAAAGTGTGAGCATTGGCAAGCCTCCACTTAGAGACAAGAACTACACCTTCATTCATAGCTTGGAGGTTTCTTCTACCTAGCCCACCCACTTGTTTGGATGTACAAATATCCTTCCAAGCTCTGAGGCAAAGACTTTCGATGGAGTTGTTCTCTCTTATTCTTGGCCAACAAAAAGTTCAGATGATAACAGTGAGCTTATATTAGCAATATTTTTTTGGTGAATAAGATAATCGACACATAATCGACATGAGTTGAAGAGAAAAATGATCTGATGAGCTCTATCCTGGCTGCATGAGAAAGCTTGTTAGCTTTGTAAGTAGGCGGTTTCGCCATGAATCTATCAGGAACAAAGTTGTAAGTTGCAGCTCCGTTTTTGGCCCGAAGGATTAGAGGATGGCCCAATGAGAAAAATGCATCCTTGGAAGGAATTGGGAAAATGTCTTTAATGTCTGCAATCATAACTTTATTTACATAAGCACTAAAAATAGGTGATTTGGACCAGTTAGGAGTTTGACCTGAAATGGCACAAAAATGGTGGCTAATTTGTGCCATAGTGTGGGGTTCTTGCATACTTGCATGACCACAAACTAGGAGATCGTCTGAAAAAGGAAGAGAATGGACAGGAGGGTAATTTGGGCCAAGCATTACACCTTGAAGATTGTTATCACTGATGGTACCATTAAGGGCCAGAGGAAGTTCATTAATTGCGAGCACAAATTGATAGGGTGACGAGAATGGCCTTGACAAACACCCTAATGGCCCTTGAATCTCTATATCAGGTGTCCATTAATGATGACACAGTAAGCAGGCGTGGAAACGCATGCATAAATTAATGACCATGCAACCCTTTACGTGCGAGAGCCAAGACAGTGAAATTCTATTCAATATAGTCAAAAGATTTAGCAAGATGAATCTTAAGCATGAAAGCATGATGTTTCCAAGATCTAAGTGAAAAAAGTGTGAGTAATCTCTTGAGCAATAATAATGTTACTAGGTGTCCGGCCTTTCAATAAATGCCTGTTGAGATGGATCAAAATAATCAGGTAGATGGGGTTTGAGCCTATTAGCTAAAGACTTAGAAATGATCTTATAAATAATACTACAAAGTATAATAGGTCTATATTGAGTGCGAACTTGAAGAACCAGCTTTTTATGGATTAGAGGAATGTTGCTGTCAGCAGGTGGGAGAATACTTTTGTTTATAGAAGTTGACCGCCAAGGTCGTGACTTCATCAGCAATCGAGTCACAAGTAGCAAGATAAAACTCAACATTGAAGCCAACCTGGCCACACAACAAGTTCAACTTCATATCCTTGAGGATCTTCAAGATTTCATGCTTATCTGGAATAGAGGGGTCATCCGATTGAGTCAATTGGTGAGAAGCAATGTCGGCCTGCTCATGTTGATGTTAGAAGAGGCAAAAATGAATCTGACAAAAAACTGTTGGCAATTTGATTTGTTTTGAAATGAATCACATCATGTTCATCCTTTATTGAAAAAACAAAATTTTTCCTTCTTGTTTTGAGAATAGCCTACTGAAACAATCTAGTGTTTCTATCCCCATCTTCAGCCCATGTCTCGAATTATCAGTTTGGTTTGGCCTACTAGATTGATCTTTTTTGCAATGGGAAAAGTGCTTAGCTTTGGGTTCAATCTTGCGGTGTCCTTTCCCAGTGACAGCAGGGGAGCAAGGCACGTATTGTATTGTTGCCATCGAGGATAAAAAGATGGGGTTTATATCATATTGCTTGAGTTTATCCCTCTACATCAAGTCTTCTTGCCTAATGCATTACTCTGTTCTTATGAACTTAATACTCAGCGGTCGATGTGTGGAGTAATAGTAGTAGATGCATAATCGTTTCGGTCTACTTGTTGCGGACGTGATGCCTATATACTGCCTATATACATGATCATGCCTATATATTCTCATAATTATTCACTTTTCTATCAATTGCTCAACAGTATTTTTTTCACCCACCGTAATACTTATGCTATCTTGAGAGAAGCCACTAGTGAAACCTATGGCCCCCGGGTCTATCTTTTATCATATATGTTTCCAATCTATTTTACTTTGCAATATTTATTTTCCAATCTATATCATAAAAATACCAAAAATATTTATTTTATTATCTCTATCAGATCTCACTCTTGTAAGTGACCGTGAAGGGATTGACAACCCCTTTATCGCGTTGGTTGCGAGGTTCTTATTTGTTTGTGTAGGTACGAGGGACTTGCGTGTAGTCTCCTACTTGATTGATACATTGGTTCTCAAAAACTGAGGGAAATACTTACACTACTTTGCTGCATCACCCTTTCCTCTTCAAGGGAAAACCAACGCAGTGATCAAGAGGTAGGAACTCACCCGGACGGTTCTCTTGAGCGCTACAAGGCTCGGTTGGTGGTTCGTGGATTTTGGCAGTGCGTGGGCATGGACTTCACCGACACCTTCGCCCCGGTTGTTAAACTGGGCATGATCAGCGCCGTGCTCCAGTTGGCGGTCTCGCGCGCCTAGCCTGTGCACCAGTTGGATGTCTACAACGTCTTCTTGCATGGCCATCTTGCCAAGCAGGTGTACTGTGAGCAGCCCACTGGCTTCGTCGACGCTGAGCACCCAGACTTTGTGTGCTTGCTCTCCCATTCTCTTTACGGGTTGAACCAAGCGCCTCGGGCTTGGTACCAGCATATCACCGCCTTCTGCAGTCTATGGGATTTCGGTCCAGTCACTCCGATGCCTCACTCTTTGTGTATCATCAGGGAGCTGACACTGCATATCTACTTCTCTAGGTCGACGACATCATCCTCACGGCGTCCACCCCCGGTCTCCTTCAGTGGCTGACTGCTAGTCTTCGTGAAAAGTTCGCCCTCAAGGACTTGGGGCCCCTCCACTATTTCCTCGGCATCGAGGTGGTCCGCCGGACTGATGGTTTTTTTCTGCATCAGCAGAAGTACGCCCACGAGCTCCTGGAGTGTGCCGGTATGCTTAACTGCAAGCCGACGCCCACGCCCGTCGACACGAAGATGAAGGTCTCTACTCTGTAGGGGTCTCTCGCGTCCGATGGAGCGTTTTTTTGCTCCATTGTTGGTGCTTTACAGTACATGACGCTGACTCGGCCAGACCTGCAGTACGCCGTTCAGCAGGTGTGCCTCCACATGCACGCTCTGCGTGACTCCCATTGGACCTTAGTGAAGCGTATTCTTCGGTATATACTCGGCAACATGTCTTTGGGACTCACCCTGATGGCCTCCGCCTCCACCGACCTCGTGGCCTACTCAGATGCCGACTAGACTAGCTGCCCCGACACTTGACGCTCCATGTCAGGATAGAGCGTCTACCTTGGGACCTCGTTGATCTCTTGGTCATCTAAGCGGCAGCCCACGGTCTCCCGCTCCAGCGCCGAGGCAGAGTATCGCGCCGTGGCTAATAACATGGCCGAGTGCTCTTGGCTCCATCAGCTGCTCCAGGAGTTGCTTTGTGATATTTATAAGGCCACTCTTGTCTACTGCAATAACGTAGCACGGTCTACCTTTCCGCCAACCCGGTGCACATTGATGTACGAAGTATATTGAGAAAGATATTCACTTCGTGCGCGAGCAGCTTGCCCTTGGCCGTGTTCGGGTTCTTCACGTGCCGACGTCGCAACAGTTTGCTGATTAGATGACTAAGGGATTACCTACTTCCGTCTTCGAGGAGTTTCGGTCCATTCTCCGTGTCTCTGGCGCCGCTTCGACTACGGGGGGTGTTGAGTTGTATTTTGTGTTGCATGTATTACGTGTTGTGACCCACCTCCTAGTTGTGTATAGTTGAGGTTGAGGTCTACCCTGTACTCATATATACGTGCACCAGCACCCCATCAATACAACTATTGTTGTATTGCAAAACATCTCTCTACACCAACCATCCTCTTGCTTCGTTATTGCCATGACCTCCTTTATTTGGTCTTCGTTTCAAGCTCGAAGATACTCTGGGAAAAAAATCCGGATTATTTTCTTCGCACAGACACAGACACTTTTGATGGTGGTATCTTCGCCAATGCGAAGGTATTCATCCGCGTAGTAGGCCAAAACACCATATGCTATCACTCTCATCGCCGCCGAATTTTTTTGAGATGTACTAAAACCAATCAAACCGGCGGCATTCCTATGTCGGGTGAAGAAACGGCAATTGTGCTCACAATCCTCGTTGATGGATGAAAAGTAACCTACGCATTCGATATCGCCTACAGAAGAGGTGAGCTGGATACGTCGGTACCTCGGCGAAGTAGTCCTTCATAAGCATTTTGTCACCGAGAGCTCGGTTGTGGGGAATGCATAGCTGACCGACCATCGATCCACGCCGCTTTTTATTCAGCCCTGCCTCAAATTCCTCAACCAGATGCAACAACACTAGGTTGTCATCATTGTTGTCGAGGATCAACTCTTCTATGTCTGAATCGTTAGACGAAGACAACGAGATGAACTCCAATCCATCTACAAAATGCACACATGCTAGCATGAGTTTCACCCGAACCTACTTCAGGCCAAAATCGAGAACGAACTGCATGAGTTTCACCCGAACATACCATGCCCGAAGCAAAGCCGCGTCGCGCCGCCCTTTATTCTCCCCGCCGACCGACGAGATGTCGCGCCGCCCCTTTCTTCCTTCGCCCTTGAAGCGCGCCAGCCCTTTCATTTCCCCGCCGGCCGAAGCAGCACCGTGCCGCCCTCTTCCCCTGACGAGCGTCGCTCATAGTCGCCGGAACCAACCAGATCCGCAAGGAATGAGCCTGCGCGCTGAGCTCCCAGGCGATCCATGGCGCCGGCGCTGAACGCAATCCGCCGACCCAAATGGTAACCCCCGCAGCCAAAAGTTGGTGGAGTGGATGCGGCACGGGGTGGGAGAGCTTTCACGCGGTGCGGGGCAGCTGGAAGCAGTACCAAGGGGCATGGATGTGCGGCGGTGGCGGCAGGGAGTGCAAGCGGGAAACAGAAGCCGGCGAAAGTGGTTCGCGCCAACGGAAAGTGGATCCTCCAAAATCGGATGGATTCCCGCACATATGAAGGAATTGAGCTCGTGGATGCGGAATCCCACAAAAAAATTAGGACGGCCCGGTTTGCCGGATGTGCTAGAGATGATCTTACCTGGCTACCCCCTAAGAGCATCTCTAGCTGTGCCCCAAACACATCCTCCCCAGGCGATTTTTTCACGCCGGCGCAAAAAAATCGGCCCAACCGCGCCCCAAGAAGCCGAATTTTCGCCGGCTCGGGCCGAATTTGGCGCCGGCGCACCCAAGCCGAACCAGGCACGCTGGGGGTGCCGGGCGAAACAGTTTTGGCACGAAAGAGCCGCAGGCCCGTCGAGTCAGTGACACTCGCCTTAGCGTCCTCAAAATGCCTCAGTTTCCTGCGGGGAATCAATGCCAAGGCTGCTGCTGGTCAGCCTTCCATTGATTCCTCACCATGGGGCGGCTCTTCATGGGCGGTGCGGCGACGGCTCATTCC